>NC_085876.1:10049582-10054582 GCF_034702125.1 Engraulis encrasicolus
GAGAGAGAGAGAGAGAGAGAGAGAGAGAGAGAGAGAGAGAGAGAGAGAGAGAGAGAGAGAGAGAGAGAGAGAGAGAGAGAGCGAGATGCTTGCAGTGACTCCACCAGACCAAACGGTTGCAGTGAGTTGAGTTACTGATTGCCAGGCTGCACCCAGTGCTTTGCATTGGGATTTGAGTAGACTACATTTCTCCCAGTTCACGCCTTCTCAGGACAAATAAGGTCACCCTTACCGTAGATATCCACTGACTTGTCTCACTTTAATGTGTCTGCATTCCAGAAAGGGACAACTCCACCAGTGTTTGTGTGTGTGTGTGTGTGTGTATGTGTGTGTGTGTGTGTGTGTGTGTGTGTGTGTGTGTATGCACGTGCGTGCGCGCATGTGTTCGCCCGCGTTTACTCAAATACTTGTGTAAGACATCATTTTCTTGAGTAATCCCGCTTCCAGCTGCTTTTTTGCTCATCAGTCCTTGACACATAGTTGACCTGCTAGTTGCTACACATACCAAGCATGGACGTGTGACAGAGGCCAACTGGCAGAGTTTGGCGGTAGAGCGTTAGACCCAGTGGTGAAGCAAGGATATTTCAATACTGTGGACTTTTGTGAACTAGTGTAGACCATTTTACCATTTAGCTAACTACACTTCCTGAAGTGCTGGTGTGGCCACTGAGCTATCAGCCTCACTGTTTAACAGGAGCGTACATACAGGCTATGTTCCCCGAGTCCTCTATTCCCCGGGTCCTATGTTCCCCGGTCTTTGTATGGGACCGGGGAACTTAGAGAACTTTTTCTAAAAAAGGGTTCTATGTTCCCCACATTGTATCTAACCCTTCCCAAAACCATCCCTAAACTTAACCTGTCAGTAATGCAATGTTTCCGAGTTTTCAAATTCTGTCGTTCCCAAAACCATCCCTAAACCTAACCTGTCAGTAATGCAATGTTTCTGAGTTTTAAATTTGTGCTCTGACCAAAACTATCCCTGAACCTAACCTGTCACAGGTGCAAAAACAACCTGAGCTTTGCCTTGCGGCAGTAGACTACTTGGAAGCAACGGGGAGCATAGAACCCGCGGAACATAGGGATGACCCCTTTTTAACTAACTGGTTAGCGTCTCTGCCTCCCATGCATTTGCAGTGAGGTCTCTCTCTCTCTCACTCTCGCTCTCTCTCTCTCTCTCTCTCTCTCTCTCTCTCTCTCTCTCTCTCTCTCTCTCTCTCTCTCTTGCCCTACCTCACGCACGCACGCACGCACACGCACACACGCGCACACACACACACACCCGCGCACACACACGCGCACACACAACAAACATTGTCTTCACTATAGCATTACAAGGAAGGTCACAGTTAAAAGTGACATTCTCTGATTGAAGAATACATACACACTTGGCAAACAATTAGAGACAAACACACATCACCAAAAGTGGGCTATCTCTGTTGGAATGTGCTACTGCAACACACAACACACACACACACACACACACACACAGACACACACACACACACACACACACACACACACACACACACACACACACACACACACACACACACACACACACACACACACACACACACACACACACACACACACACACACACACACACACACACACACACACACCCTTGGCTAAGGTAGGTGGGTGGGTTTCTCCAGTTAAGTTAAAAGTGGTGTTGTGGTGTGCTGTGGACTATAGTGAGTGATAGCTTCCTTCCTGTTTCCTCCGGCATGTCACTCTCCTGTGTTATCTACCCCCTGCAGCACAGGGAAGTGCGTGTTGTTGGACTTTGGTGTGTGTGTGTGTGTGTGTGTGTGTGTGTGTGTGTGTGTGTGTGTGTGTGTGTGTGTGTGTGTGTGTGTGTGTCTCTCTCTCTCTCTCTCTCTCTCTCTCTCTCTCTCTCTCTCTCTCTCTCTCTCTCTCTCTCTCTCTCTCTCTCTCTCTCTCTCTGTGCATGTGGTGGGGGACATTGTCATGGCTTGGCCTTAGGGCAATAGCAAAGCCATTGTTTGGAGTGTGTATGTGTGTGCGTGTGTGCGTGTGTGTGTGTGTGTGTGTGTGTGTGTGTGTGTGTGTGTGTGTGTGTGTGTGTGTGTGTGTGTGTGTGTGTGTGTGTGTGTGTGTGTGTTTCAGGGCTTGACACTGGCACCTGCCAACCGGCCAAATGCTGGTAAAACTTGGCTGTGGCTAGTAATACATTCAGTGTCACTAGCCAATTTGGCTGGCAGTTTGTTCCTTGGTATGACAAACACACCTTGCACTATATTCTGTTGTTTGCCCCTTGTGTATTAATTGTTTATATTTAAGTTCAAGAAAAGCTGAGCCTGATTTCTATTTGCTTGATGTACTTCCATGTAGAAAGCTCTACACTCATCCTGCTTTAGCACCTCATCTTCTGAGGTTAGATGTACAACATCATGATAAAGAAAAAAAGAAAAATACAAAATCGGTGGGTAGTGGAATACCTGAATGGCTAATGACTCGAGAAAACCACTAGTCACCGTGGCCGGTGGGTAGAAAAGTTAATGTCAAGCCCTGGTGTGTTTGAGTGAGAGAGAGACAGAGACAGAGACAGAGATTGTGTGCGTGTTTGTGTGTGTATTGGTCACATAGCCCTGAGAGTCTTGTTTGGTCAACCGGACCTGAACAATCCATCACCTTTTGGTGGAGCGGATGGGCCATAAGCATTGCGTGTGTGTGATGTGCGTCTGAAAATGTTGTTTGTTTAATGTGGGGTGTGTGTGTGTGTGTGTGTGTGTGTGTGTGTGTGTGTGTGTGTGTGTGTGTGTGTGTGTGTGTGTGTGTGTGTGTGTGTGTGCGTGTGCGCACATTCGTGTATGCGTTCATGTGTGTGTGTGTGTGTTTGGTACCATATTATGGTAGTAGTAGGGAATGGATCGCACTCAATTTTTCTTCTTTCTTGTGGTTTTATTTTATTTTATCTTTGCAGGGACTGACAGTAGTCCCTGCAAAGATAAAATAAAATAAAACCACAAGAAAGAAGAACAAGTCCGACAGGCGGACAACAGATGCGTCCGTCTATGCCCGTTCTGAACCTTTTTTGCCCAAACGCCCCCTTGGCCTCCTCATAACCTGTCAAGGCAATTTATCAATAAGCCTACCATGTACTGTATAAGCCTGGATTTGAAAAAGTACCATAGGATTTCAACAGTGTTGGGCAATTTACTGAAAAACTGTAATGCATTGCTGATTACATGTTACTGTCTTTTCAAAATAATCCCTTACACTACATTTAGCAATGTGGGGACCTAAGGCGAATTTAGCTTAGGGGGGCCACATTTTTTTTAACATAAAATCTCTATTTTTGTTAGGCTATTTTTTTTTTTAATCACTTTTTTTTTTTTTTTTTTTTTTTTTTTTTTTTTTTTTTTAATTACAAACATAAAAAACAGGCAAACATTACAACCCTTTCTGGACAGATTTCAATGAATAGGCTATTTGCAATTTTGCATAGGCCTACATTAAATAAACTAAAATGTGAAATTCTCTTTTCACTTTAATATGAGAGCAGTGATGTCCCCCCCTCACTGAAGTGTTATTTCATGTGTGAGCATGATGCTGTCACCTATTTGAAGTGACGTTGATGTTGGATTTCATGGAATACTTTTAAATGCCGCTTTGGGAAGAAAACAGAGTAGGCGACAGGTGAACTGTATTTCTGTCAAAACAGTGGTTTGCAGGCGTTTGCGTTTTCACGTGGATATTGTCTTCGTGGACCGTAACAGACAAACCGTAAGTTCCATAAACTAATCAATGAGACATTGGCTACGTGTACATGATGTTTTTAAGTCCGATTTAATAAATGCGATTTAAATAGATCGGATTAAGAGTTATTTTGCGATGTGTATACATGGCACTTTCACTTAAATGCGATTAAACGTCTGGGGAAAATAAAGCATTGCGATTGGACTGAGGACGCACGTGCTGAGCGAGCCAAATAAGGCACGGGGGCGTGGTTCAATGCCACCGAGATGCAGGTCATCTTCCCCACGAAAATCGTTGCCTCAGGCGGACTGAAATCACAACATTTCCCCCTTTCTCCCTGGATCATTTACAATGCTACATTAGCTACCCTGTTAGCATAGAAAAACGAGTGGTCAAATGGTAATGTGGAGTAACTTTGTTGTGCTTCATTACTTCGTGGGGCACTTTTACATCAATATATGGAAGCCACAACATTTATAGTCGCTTAGGGACTTTAAATTAAGCAAAACTTTCATGTGAAAATCAACAGGAAGTGCCGCCATGTTTTTCTCACTGGCAAAGAGCACGGTTGGTTTGCACGCATGAGCTCCAGGCCAAAACTGAGCGACTGCCACCTTGTGGACACAAGAGGGAATCACAGGAGGGAATCACAATTCAGAAACGCATCACGGGAGGGAAACACATCACGGGAGGGCGGACGGACGGACGGAGGGACGGACGGACGGACGGACGGACACCAAAGCCTCTTATAGAGATGCGTGGGACGCATCTAAAAATTGAGTGCGATCCATTCCCTACTACTAGATTACTTCAGAGACGCACCAACAAGACGGAAGAGCGCGGTGTGTGGAAGATAACCTTGATACCATATTATGGTACAAATGAATTGTATACTAAATATTACACGTTTTCCCCTACATTAAAGTATACATTAACTAAATCAGGCAAGATCATAATGATTTAAATTTAGATTTTTCATGAATACTTACCACCACCATCAAATTCTAAGCATTCATTATTACTTGGAAAATTGCACTTTTCATACATGACTGCAAAAATGTCTGTACTAGGCCATACTAGAAACAATTAGTTTATTACTTTGTAAACTTTCAGAAAAAAGATCAAATTTGTCAATAGGCAGCCCAGTTTCAATGAGCAGCAGTTGCAGTACCTTTTTTGACCATTGCCTGCACCGTGCACCTTTATGGTTTTTTCCCCCCAATAAATGACATACATGTTTCCATGGTATAAGCTTACACATTGAGAGTCCAAACCA
>NC_085876.1:10062082-10069582 GCF_034702125.1 Engraulis encrasicolus
CATTGCTCCAGGGCCTGTAACTAATACCCTGTACCTAAATAACTCTTAAGCTACGCAATGTCAAAGCAGTGAAAGTACTGTTTGCATATGGAGGAAGTGACTTCACGCACTGAAATTAATTTTGCCGTTTCAGAGCCAATGCAACTGCATTAGTTCCAATGGCACCCCTTCATTTGACACACTTTTTCTGCAGAAAACTATAAAATGGCCCATTTTCATACCCAGTGCTTTCAGATAGTCGTCAAAGTGTTCGCTCTCCACCATCTTCCAGGTCCCAACAAACGCTTCGGCCATCTTGACAGCTGTGGTTTTGTGTGGCGGTCTTTTGGATGACGTGTGTTTGTTTGTGTCTGTGAATGTGTATGTGTGTGAACACTCTTTTATCAGGTGTAGCAGCACTGTGCACAGATATGGCGCCTTTTTAAACACGTCTGCGGCAAGATGCTGACCAATCAGTGGTCGCCACGTCACAGAATGATGCTGCGGATTCCAGTCAGCTTGCGTCGGAGGAGAGAAAGATATGGGAGAAAGGGCGACACGTGTGTGTGTGTGTGTGTGTGTGTGTGTGTGTGTGTGTGTGTGTGTGTGTGTGTGTGTGTGTGTGTGTGTGTGTGTGTGTGTGTGTGATGACTCAGACCACTGACTTGACATCTCTTGTAAACTGGGGAAGAGGACACTGGGCCACTTCTCTGGAACAAAATGCTCGAAGTGACCTCTTCCCCTCTACAGTGATTCACTGAGGGAAATGTTTCAGTATGAACTGAAAGGAATGAATGTGTGTGTGTGTGTGTGTGTGTGTGTGTGTGTGTGTGCGTGCGCGTGTGTGTGTGTGTGCAGCCCCTTTTTAGACTGAGGGACAATCTCTAAAAAAATTAAAAAAAAAACAACAGCATCGGCCCCTGAGATGCCCTGTATGCCCGATTACCAGTCCAGGCCTATGCGTGCGTGTGTGTGTGCATGTGTGTGTGTGTGTGTGCGTCTGTGCGTGCGCATATGTATGAGTCCTGACTCACGAGGGTTAATGTGGATTAAAAAAATCGAACTGAAACTGAAACATCTTTCGGTTTCTTTTCATCAATGCAGAAGCGAAGTGTGTCTGTGATGCTAACTTATTTTGATGTTTTTCTGGATTTCGACAATAATCTGCTGTTATTCATCTCGCGAACATACTGTAGTTGTGTTGCTTCTTTTCTGGTTTTCACAGTGGTGCAACTCAGCTTTGTATGACTCCTTAGGCACAGCTGATGTAGTCAACCTGTGGTTACTGAGTCAGATGCTGTCTAAGTGGACCCCCCCCCAGGAGTACGTGCTGGGAAAAGCAAGTAGAAGCCCAAACCTCATGCTCTCATGAGTTTTAACCCAAAAACAGGAACTTCATTTTGCAGACCACACCATGTGCTGACGCAGATGTAAAGTTTAACAGCTGCTCATTGGTCGCGGTTCTTTGGGATCATTGTTACATCACAATGCTGACCCTCATCATCACCAGTCACAGGCATTCCAATTCAATCACATGGGCAGAGACAGTGAAAAGGTTAAACAGAGACGGTCCATTATGAATTAAAAGAATCTTTGGGTTCGAATCTTCAAAGTGTTATTGTTGGGAAAAATTCTCAGTCACACAACTCACAACTAAAAATAATTGCATGTGAAACAAGCGTTATTATCATCAAGAAATGAAGTTACTGTTTGTCTTTTTCCAAATGTAGGCTACATTTCCCTAGACTCGCCAGCCATCCACGTACTTCCGCCAAAGGATTGACTCCACTACGAATGGTAGTATTATGGGATGGTCAGGACCAGGCTAACATTTCCCCCCTGGCAGGGATAGTAGGCTGCAACTGTGTCGCTGCTGAAATCCATTCATACACTGCCTGTGAGATGGGTGTGGGTATGTGTGGAGTGTTTCACACGTTCTAAGTCCAGTGCCTTAAATTACGCATGCAACCGTGTGCGACCGAGTGCAGATACATACATGACTGGAGCACTTTGCACGATATGGGATGTATCATCTAGGGCAGTGATTCTCAAACTGTGGGCCAGGGCCCATCAGTGGGTCCTGAACATGTCCCGAGTGGGCCTTGAAATCCTTTTCTGAAAATTAAAATCATATTTTTGTGTGTGTTGCTGTTGATTTACTTGAGTTTTGTTGTTTATTGGGTCAAAGGTGGGTCCCAAAAATGGGCCCCAAGTTGGAAAAGGTTGGGACCACCTGATCTAGGGGCAGATAGCCAATGTCCTCTCATGAATGTTTTCCATCATTGTTTGACCACGTTTTTTGTTACTGCGACCTCAACATGGAAGTTCAAAAGATTGACATAAAATACACTTGGCAACGCGTTCATGCTCAACCTTTCCCCGTGCACATGTATCCTGCAGCAAGCATGTCCCGGGCCTTACTGGTGATTCGGTGCAGTAATTTGTCATGATGAAACAGATGAAACCAACCCAAAAAATTGTGGCACACGAAAAAAAGAAGGAAGTATGGTGGCTGCAACATTGAAAGCTAGAATGTTTGGACAGACATACATACATAGTTGACGTATCATATGTGGGTGAAAGACGCTTTTTTTGGCTCAGCCGTCAAGTCGAGCAACGGCATCTAATGCCCATAAATTAATTGTTAATTGGTGGTTGATATGCTGCAATTAATATGCTCCTCAGAAAGTCCACTAAAAACAAACAAACAAACAAACAAAAATCATATGTATGTATGGGCCTCCTGTAAACACATCCGTATCTGTCTCCCACTGGGCCGTAAGTCAGTGGGATGTGGAGGCCTAACCCCTGGTCTCATTCACACTGATTCATTTCCACCACTCTAAAAATGTCTTTTAAAGCATTGTCTTCTTTATGCTCGCACTTCCCCTCGCAGTGTGTGTGTGTCTCTGTGTGTGTGTGTGTCTCTGTGTGTGTGTGTGTGTGTGTGTGTGTGTGTGTGTGTGTGTGTGTGTGTGTGTGTGTGTGTATGTCTATGTGCACGAGTGTGTGTGCGTGCATGTTTGACTGTGTTTTTTATTCCTGTCCTTGTTACATGTAATGGTGAAAGGCGTCCTATACTGCGCCGTCATTGTGGAAACCACAGGAACACCATAAGTAAACAACCACGAGAAACATGCAATCAAACATACTGTACTTGACACCACAATACAGTATAATTACACGAGAACACAAGAACTGGAACCTTCTATATGTCAAACGGACATGGGAATATGAGTAATAATAAACATACGTGATAAAACAAACACACAGAACATAAAAACGTCTTTCATTGCATTGTCCTCTTTATGTGCTCATTTCCACGGGCTCAGTGGGTGAGCGGTGCCCCGGAGCATCGCACATAAACACATACAATGAATACCGGACACGACAGATATAAATAACTTAAAAGACGTAATGAGTACAGTTGTAGCCCCTGATTGTCATGTTTTTTATTTTTATTTTTATTTTTATTTTTAAATTATACCAGAGGGGAGGCCCTGCCGTGGCCTAACGGTATGGCACTGGGTTGCTGCGCCGGCGACCTGGGTTCGATTCCGGCCCGGGTCATTTGCCGATCCTTCCCCGTCTCTCTCTCCCCCACTCATTTCCTGTCTCTCCTCCGCTGCCCTGTCATAAACAGAGGCCAAAGAGCCCTAAAATATTTAAATAATAATCCCAATAATTATACCAGAGGGGAGGAGAGATCTGACCTCTCTGGAAGCAAATCTACATGTAACATCTGTGGTGTAATGCCTGGGTGAGGTGGTCCAATAAAATAACTCAAACCATATGCAACCCATAGCAGTTATGATTTTACTATTACTATTATCACTTGCATCACCTGGATGAGTTACAAGTAATGTGGCTTGATATTAATTTTCTTTGACTCTAATGCTTCCTTGTTTCCATTTTTTGTTAAGCACATTGAATTGAGTTACATGTAATGTGGTGTGTGTTCATTTTCTTTGACTCTAATTCTTTCTTGTTATTATATTGTTGTGACGTCATCTGTCGAATGCTCCATTCATTTCAACGGGGCTCCCCAACGTTCGGACGTCTGTTATTTTTCGATAACGGACGGGTTGGTCTATAACAGACCGCTGTCAATGGCAACAAGACTTTTCACTGCTAAAGCGACTTTTCAACAAGACTCTAATCAGCTGCTGTGATAGACAGCACCCGTTGTCCTGGCTACCGCTGTCAATGGCAACAAGACGTTCACTGCTAAAGCCACTGGCTTGTATACAAGTCAGTGGCTAAAGCGAATGTTTCCTATCACTCCGCAGGGGGTCCGGTCTTTTGTCACTCTAATCAGCTGCTGCGATAGACAACACCTGTTGTCCTGGCTAGCCTACCTAGCTGTTGCCTAGCGGTGTTCCACAACGGCACTGTTTTGTTTTGCGCAGCAACAATCTTAACATTAAATAGGTCTAAAGAAATGTCCCCGCATGTGTGAATCATTTAAGTATATCCATATAATAAGCGGGTTAACTTTCGGCGAGTCGGTCGCTTTGTGGAATAGCAGCACTTCAGAGAGAACAAGACCCCTCCGCTCCGCGTCGGGGTCTAAAGATTCTCTCTGTCGTGCTGCTATTCCACGGTAGCGACCTTCTCGCCGAACGTTAACCCTTACTTAACTTTTTTAATTTTTGGAAGCACCCTGAATGGCATGCTGTGTATAAAATGTGCTGGCTATACAAATAAAACTGCCATGCCTTGTGTGGGTGTGTTTTGTGTTTTGTGTTTTGTGTGTGTGTGTGTGTGTGTGTGTGTGTGTGTGTGTGTGTGTGTGTGTGTGTGTGTGTGTGTGTGTGTGTGTGTGTGTGTGTTCTCACATTGATGCCCTGTGGCACACTGAGACCTCAGACCTCGCCAACACCAAAGAAAACAAACAAGCCAAAACCTATTGTGAGCTCCCACAGCTGATGCCTCCTGTCCATATCCTCTTAGTGTGTGGGAGGACACTCTGTGATCCCCGACCTGATTAGACTGGAAAGGAAAATGTGTGTGTGTGTGTGTGCACAAGAGGGCGTGTGAGTGTGTGCTTCTGGGTGGACGTGTCTGTGTTTGTGTATGTGTATGTGTATGTGTATGTGTATATGTATGTGTGTGTGTGTGAATATATATGTGTGTGTGTGTGTGTGTGTGTGTGTGTGTGTGTGTGTGTGTGTGTGTGTGTGTGTGTGTGTGTGTATGTGTGTTTGTGCGCGCGTGTGCATGCGTGTGCACGTCCGCCTGCATGGGTGTGTGCAAGTATGCAAAGAACCAAACAGGAACTTGCACCAAAAAAATACACAAAGGCTTAAATATAATACGAGTGAACTAAAATTGAGTGCACACAGTTTATTCAAGTATCAAATTTACAAACGATACAACACAAAACAATCAAATCAAGGTGTGTCACAGTGCATAGTCAGTGATCCATGGATCCCTGCTCTGGGGTGTGTTTCCAGACATCGTCGTTGCTAACTAAGTTAGCAACTTACTTGGTTGCAATGCAATTTCCCATTGGCAACCAGGTAAGTTGTTAACTGGTTAGCAACAAAGCTTAAGAGAGACAGGGTCCTGGTCTTCAGATGATGTTGGCTTCCATCTTCAGACTCAGGCCTCCTTCACGAATGTTCTCACCGCCTCCACACCTCCAGTCTTCAGCTTCTACTCAGACGAACACCACACAAACAAACACAGGTATTATGTGGTGAGAGAGAGAGAGAGAGCAAGAGAGAGAGAGAGAGAGAGAGAGAGAGAGAGAGAGAGAGAGAGAGAGAAGGTGGGTGTGTGTGTTGTGTGAGAGAGAGGAGGGGGGAGAGAATGTGTGTGTGTGTGTGTGTGTGTGCGTGTGTGTGTGTGTGTGTGTGTGTGTGTGTGAGAGAGAGAGAGAGAGAGAGAGAGAGAGAGAGAGAGAGAGAGAGAGAGGAAGAGAGAGAGAGATTATATCATAGTCGTTTGACAGAGACATTTGAGAGAATATGAGAATGCAGTTGAGAGAGCCTGATTCCTTACCGTAATAAGCTTGTGTCCCACCACTTCTCTCTCAATGCACGCCTCTTTGTCATCCCACTTCTGTTTCTGCAGCAGCTTGCCATTGTCCAGAGAGATCACATTCTGAAGATAGATGGAGAGAGAGAGAGAGAGAGAGAGAGAGAGAGAGAGAGAGAGAGAGAGAAAGAGAGAAAGAGAGAGAGGCATAAATGTATTGACGCAGAAACGGTAGACAGAACACTGCAGACATCCATTGCAAAGACAAACATCAGGAAAACGCCAACCATTTGCATGTGGTTGACCTTGTCTGTAACATTGACTTTAACCTGTTAAAACACGGCGTTATACATTTGCTGTTAACAGAATGGCAATGACCGAGTCATGGTGCATTACTAAAGGCTCTGTGTTAGGTCATAATAGAGTAGTACTATGGTAATTAACCTTTCAATGTCTATTACACCGTGTCACTGGTGGTACGTCGTGCATTATTTAACTATGACCCTAGCGTCCTGAGTGCTCACCTTGGTCTTCTTATCGTTGGGCGTGGTCTCCTCAAACTCCTCGCCCAGTTTGAACGTGACCTCATTCCGTGGCGTCTTGATGGTCATGGCTCCACCGGCGCCCACGCTGATGACAATGGTGGGCTTGGCCCTGCTCACCACCTGCCGCGCGGCGAATCCGACTCCTGCAGAGAACACAGAGGAAAGTCAACATCACTCAGGTGCAGGTTGAGACAGATTAATACATCTACATCCACATCCACATCTGAGATGCTACGGTGACTTTCCTTCTTTCTTTCAGTTCACACACTCCTCAGATCAGGTCGCAGAGCTTGTAGACCACCCAACCAGGAGATCACTTACTAGTTTAAGGATGAACTTGTTATACTGTACTTAACCCTTTCCCACCAAGTATCACCCCTTTCAGACCCACATTAACCCTCTCATCTTCAGTCCTTTCATACGCAAGTTCTCCATTTCTCACCCATGGCTTTGAGGTAGTCATCAAAGTTCTCGCTCTCCGCCAGCTTCCAGGTTCCTGCAAACTTCTCGGCCATGTTTCTAGTGGCGATGTGGTCTCTGGGATGATGTGTGCGTAAAAGGAAGCTCTCAGGTGCGACTGGTGCAGGTGTGCAGAGATGCGTCGCTTTTTCAAGCATCGCTGCAGTCCATGCTGGAGGCAGACAGCCAATCAGGGCCCCTCTCGTGGGTGCGCACAATCAAACCTGTTCAGCAGGTAGCTGGTGAGTCAGAAAACACTGGGTGAGAGGACACACACACACTCATCATCAACAGGTGCTCCCTGGAATGTTGGGAGAATTCTAGAATTCTGCGTTATTGTACAATGTATTCTGTATGGAATGGGCTGACATGTACTTTTAAATTAATGGGGGAATCATAGCCTGGGAACTCCCATACTGCCTTTAGTTCTACACAATCATTTCGATCTGAAAGACAGTCTGGCGAGGATGACTCATAACGTCCAAGATCATGGGATCTGTGTCATAATGGCCAAGCATTCCGACCTTTACAGTTT
>NC_085876.1:10074582-10082082 GCF_034702125.1 Engraulis encrasicolus
TAGCCTGCTAAAAGTAGCCTAGGTATTGTTCTTAAAACGATATGAAACCTACGAAGTCGGACAATAAGTCAGAGCGGAGCATTGCGCAATAAGCATGCATTTGCTTTTGGGGAAATTTCCGCCATTCGTGAGGACGAAAGAAATGTGACCTGCAAGTTGAGGGGACTCCAGTTAGGAGACAGCTGGCGTAAGTTCACGCTTGTAGTGGGTTAGAGTCAAAGTTTAAACGTTTCTTTTAACAGCCTATTTTTAACTTTATTAAATGGGCATCAGGACGCTATTTCACAGACTAACTCACTGGGCTCATTCAATGTGTCTAGTCCATGGCTAAAGAAACGCAAGCCGACGCACGCTATTGCTGAGCGGCGCGAGACATGCATGGCTCGGATAAAGCGCCTGTACCCAACCTATCTCGCGCTGCTCCCATCCCAGTCCATGCACTCGTGAAACTTGTAGGCTATCTCATGGTGTCGACTCAATCTTATATTAAGTTTCTCACCGTTAGAACATGTTTTGGTTGGTAATTTTGGAAGTTTGGAGTCACAATTGCCGTTGCTTGGAAATGACACGTTAGAGCAGCACAATGCAAGCACTGAGAACTGGCATGTTAAACCCTGCTTTCCAAATAAACAAAAATCAGGAAACATAGAACCAGAACTTTGTTTGGGTACAATCTGTGACGTGCACGGTGGTGAACGTATTCTTTCTGAAGATGCACAGCATACAAGTGACTTTGTGGGGGAAGGGAGGGCGATTGAGGGAGGACAGCGAGACGGGGGCGCGAGGCGTACAGAACAATGCGACACATAGGATAGTAGCCTACTGCAAGCTTGCACACCAAACGGCACAGGGCAGATTCGTCCACTTAGAGAAAAAATGAGAGCGAAATGTTGGATAGGGCATTATACACCGTACTTCTTCCTATAGGCCTACTGTAGAAGCGCAGAACAAGTTTGGCTCGTTAACTGACATTCTCACGCCACGTTTAATTTGCATTATTTCAGACTACGGCAGCGTGCAGGCGAATAAGCCCCGAGAAGAAGTCTGGTAGGCTAATATAATTAACAAGATGGATGACTAACCTGCAAACGAATGTTCTAGCGCGGACTTTGACGCAGGAAAATGTTTCGTGATGGGCCATTGCGACGAGAATGTGAGGGGGAAAGCGACAATGCCGATACAGCTTCAACAAATATCAGGAATTTAATCCAACCTAACAATCCTAAATTTGTCCTCATTTCTTAGCCCATGTGGACAATAGTCTACTAGGCTAAATACTGTTGGCACATAGCCTACAGCAGATAGCATAGAGTGCGCCGCACCATGCATGTGCTCATTGGTGTGTTCACTGTCAGTGGTCAGCTTTTGGTTTACAGATAATGAGATAAAGTGAACTGCTGCGCTGTGCTGTTAACTCATCATCCTGCCTCACATGCCCATCCCCCCCCCCCCACACACACACACACACACTCACACACACACACTGGGAGGAATAAAAAAAAAGCAACATCTTTTCATTGATTATCCCTGCTGTATGTCATATCTTGATGAGAATGGTGAGCTTAATATGGTACCTGAGGGAAAATGGCATCTTTTAAAGCCAAACCAAAATGTTTACATTAGTTGAGTGGTACACTACAGTAAAGAGGCAGGGGGTTGGGTAGCACCTGTAAGACATGAACTAGGCCTACTTTAACCCTTGGCCTTTGTAGGTAAATTCATACATAGTAGCCTCGGCTGTATGAAAGTGTGAATCCGTGTTTTCAGGTCGGAAGTGTAATATGCCTCCCTAATGTCTTGAAAAAAACGTTCACCGTGACCACCTCAGCATCCCTGGCTTAGTCTATTTTTTTTCCTCATTGAAATTAAACGGTCTTAAAACAGTCAAGGCTTGTAGTTTCGGGGGTGTGGATTTAGGGCCATTTAGAGTTTTTGGTCCTGGGCCCAGCCAAAGCTGTCAGTGGCCCTGTGCTCCTAGTGAAAAAGTTAACCATAGAGCCCTGCCCTTAGCGTTATAATGCTAGAGTCTGTATACAACCTTGACTAGATATGACCAATCTTCTGCAGTTGATGGAACGGACACACACACACACATACGCACGCATGCATGCAAACAGGACTATTTGCCCACTAGACAGTAAATATTTGGCATATGGTTGCTCCTTTGTTTAAGTACAAATTCACATTTAATGTATTTTTATGTGAAAAAAACACAGCACAAGCAGTAGTTTGGTTTAGACTGATTTCTCAGCAACTGTTTTAGTAATTGTCATCTTTTTACTCAGGTCTCATTATTATACTAATGAATTTATGATCGAAATTGTGATTGCAAATAGAACTTACTTACTTGTGACTTGCACATTAGTGACTTGGTCACACCTCTGGTTTTCTGACAGAGGACCATGGAAGTGGTCGCGATAAGCCGTCGCTCACTTACTAATGACTCACATAAGCATAGACTGACCTGGGACCGTGATTAATTGAACTTTTAATCCTACTTGAAGCCCCTTTAAACACATAATTTTCTTAAAAAAGACTCACCTGAAATGATGATTGCTTTTTTAGACATTTTGTCAGTACACTTGTTTCATTATGGGAGGTTATTTTATTTGCTGGCTGGACCCTCTGGATAGGTCATCACCCAAGGTCCGTCAATTGTCTAAGGCTGCCAAGGCGATTCAATCCTTCAATGTCTGTTTTCAGTTATAGATATTTGGCGTTTTTTAACCCTTATAAAAGAGTTTACTCATTCTTACCCCCTGTTCCTCATACTTTTACTCGTATTGATTTTTTTTTACTTGATAGCAGGAAGCTTTCATCTGTAACTTCTTGTCAGTATGATGCTATAGTCATCTCCGATCATGCTCCCATCTCTATGAACATTTAAAACCCCCACCACTAAACATATGCCTTGGCGTCTTAACACACGTCTGCTTCTAAATGGATTTGTTACATTTGTGTCTGAATAATGACTGATCGCACAGTTTAGCTCTTGCTTCAGTCTAGGTCTCAATGTTATGAACATTGAGACAAGACTAGCAAATTGCTAGCACTGCTACCAACTATGTCAGACATCAGCATCCCATTGCATTCCACAAATTAAAACAGACTATGGTATGTCTATTGATCCATTGGAGATTAACAATGCCTTTAAGAACTTTTATATATCTATTTATTCATATGATCAGAGTGCCTCACCTGACGTTGATGCTTTTTCTTTACCAACCTGGAGACTCATTTGGTTGATGAGACATCTGCTGAAATTTTAGAGAAACCCATTACTCTTTCTGAACTCAATGCAGCCATGATATCTCTGCAAATTGGTAAATGTCCGGGACCAGATGGCTATCCACTTGAATTTTTCAAAAAGTTTTGGATTACACTGGCCCCGTTGCTACTAGACATGTTCAACGAATCATTTAAGTCTGGCAATCTACCACAAACACTCTCTCAAGCATTTATCTCTCTTATTTAAAAAGGCAAAGATCCCTTACTTTGTTCTTCCTATCGCCCAATTAGTCTATTGAATGTTGACTTCAAACTTCTGGCTCTACGTCTAGAATCAATTCTACCTTCTATCATCTCTTCAGACCAAACTGGGCCAAACAGGCACTCATTTTCTAATCCCCGACATATTTTTAACACCCTCTACAATGCTCCTGCTTCAAATACTCAAGAAGTGGTCCTATCATTGGACGCTCGTAAGGCGTTTGATACCGTGTCCTGGGACTACCTTTTCTATACATTAAAGAGATTTGGTTTTGGGAATAACTTTATTTCATGGATCAGGCTGTTATATTCTTCTCCTCAAGCCTCAGTAAGGACGAATAATGTTCAGTTAGAGCATTTTCGCCTGTATCGCTCTACCAGACAAGGCTGTCCCTTAAGCCTTTTGTTATTTGCAGTTGCCATTGAACCTCTTGCAATAGCTCTATGGTCTAACTCGCACATTACGGGAATATCACAAAATGGTCTGAGGTCTCTCTATATGCCGATGATCTTTTGTGATACGTATCTGATCTTCCGGTGTCTGTCCCTGCTGCTCCTGACACGCTTAAAAACTTTGGCCAGATATCTGGATATACACTGAACCTAGATAAGAACAAGTCTGATATCTCACTTATTCCTGACCCCAACGCTTTAGGGGAACATGCTATGTTTGGCTGTGGCTATGTCTATTTAATTATGGCTTGTATTTAGCATTTGCTGTTTGATGTGTAGGTTTTTTGTTTGTCTTTGTATGTTAGTCTGTTTTTGTTTGTATTTGTGTGGGTTGATTGTTCTTCCAAAAAAAACGGTACATTTATGTAAAATATTGTCTGAGATCATTTTGCTTAATAAACAAAGTTTGAAAAAAAATCTACACACAGCGATTTCCTATTTACAATAAAGGACACTGTATGTGTGTGTGTGTGTGTGTGTGTGTGTGTGTGTGTGTGTGTGTGTGTGTGTGTGTGTGTGTGTGTGGGTCTGTGTGGTCTGCGTACCTTCGTTTTTCCTGCCCTATGGCATACTAACAAAGGCACAGAGGCGGATCCAGCCATTTTGGGGCCCTAGTCCAAATATAAGCATGGGGCCCCCAAAAGTAATTATATACTACAGTAGACATACAGCTCTATGTTTGGTTGCTATTAAAAAGTTTTGTCTCGTATATCGTTGATTACTTTATATGTTCTTTAAGTGATAATCAAGCTTACTTTTTGTGGACTCCTATGGAGGACAGATTTGGTCGGGCCCTAGGCAATTCCTAGGTTAGCCTAATGGAATGTCCGCCTCTGCAAAGGCAGTTACCTACAAAGGCAGTTAAGCCATAATCCTCAGTTTAGGTCATGTGGAGGTATGGTTAGGGTGAAAGTTGTTAAACTTGTCACAACAGTCTGGGACTTCAATGGCTTACGCAACTGTAAACAAATGCTTGTTCTAAGAGGCTAATGATAGACAGAGCTGACCTGTGATTTAAAAAAAAATCATGCATTTTTAGAGGAAATTAGTCCACCAGGCATCCAGCCAAACAGTGAAGCATATTCTTCTATTCTTATAGTCTCCCCTGCCTTTGCTAGTACCTGTATCCTTTGAAGAATATTTTTTACTGAATTCCTGAGGCTCCTGGTTTCTTCATCTATTTTTTGCTTTTCCTTCATTTTCTACACTCCTGATTTGTAATGAGACACATCCTGGCAAATGGCAGGAGCCACGTTGGTTGAAGCCAATTTTTTGGTTGGTTGAAGCCCTTATAATGACCGACCAAAGCGTTTTGGGGTGGAGGAGGTGGAGTAGGTTCCTCATCCTTATTTAAGGACAGGAAAGGCAAAAGATCTCGCTATCATTTATTTAATGCAACTATAGTGCATTCTCCCTCCCTCAAACCAAGTTATTTTGAAATAAAATAGAATCATTAAGCACAAACTTCATGAGGGCCCACTTCTGGGCCTGCTCATTCCTGGGCCCGGGACAAAATACCCGTTTGTCGCCCCCTGACGGAGGGCCTGCATGTGTGTGCAAGTGTGCAAAGAACCAAAGAGGAACTTGCACTAAAAAAACACACAAAGGCTTTAATACAATATGAGTCAACTGACATTGAGAGCACACATTTTATTAAAGTATCAGATTTACAAACTATATCCTGACACAACACAAAACATTTAAATCAAGGCGTGTCACAGTGCATGGTCAGTAATTGATGGATCCCTGCTATGGGGTGCGTTTCCCAACAGCGTCGTTGCTAACTAAGTTAGCAACTTACTTGGTTGCAATGCAATTTCCCATTGGAAACCAGGTAAGTTGTGAACTGGTTAGCAACAATGCTTTAGAGAAACAGGGTGCTGGTCTTCAGATGATGCTGGCTTCCATCTTCAGACTCAGGCCTCCTTCACAAATGTTCTCACCGCCTCCACACCTCCAGTCTTCAGCTTCTACACAGATGAGCACCACACAAACACACATGGTTGTTTAACATTTGGTGTGAGAGAGAGAGAGAGAGAGAGAGAGAGAGAGAGAGAGAGAGAGAGAGAGAGAGAGAGAGAGAGAGAGAGAGAGTGTGTGTGTGTGTTTGTGCGAGAGAGAGAGGGGGGAGGGAATGTGTGTGTGTGTGTGTGTGTGTGTGTGTGTGTGTGTGTGTGTGTGAGAGAGAGAGAGAGAGTTGCTTATTATCATAGTCGAGACATTTGAGAGAATATGAGAATGCAGTTGAAAGAGCCTGAGTCCTTACCGTAATAAGCTTGTCTCCCACCACTTCTCTCTCAATGCACGCCTCTTTGTCATCCCACTTCTGTTTCTGCAGCAGCTTGCCATTGTCCAGAGAGATCACATTCTGAAGATAGATGGAGAGATGGACAGAGAGAGAAAGAGAGAGGGAGAGATTCGATAAACGTATTGCCATGTCAGGAATCTGTTAATTGTTTTCTTTATTATCAACACAACATAACATGATCAACAGCAGAGCATATAAAGAAGATAGACGGTCATGAATACAGCAACACAGAAAGTCAAGAGTAGACAGAACCAAGCCGACATGCATTGCAAAACCAAACATCATGAAAACGCCAACCATTTGGCTGTGGGGCCTCATGTACTAAGCATTCCGTAGATTTCCCGCTGACTCTTGGCGTATGTGAAAATCTGTAAAGCTACACATGCATGCACCTGCAATTTAAAAAGTATTTCAGTTCATGCAACAGGTTTTCACGCTGATTGACATGGTACATCCGATTTCGCATGAACTGTAGTACACGTGCACTTTTTGATGTGAAATCCGTCTCAGTACATCTGAACATGTGGGTGAAATTTACTTACCTAGCTTTTTTTGTGCCTAAGCAAGCTTTGTACATGAGGCCCCTTGTCTGGGACATTGACTTTAACTATGACCTTGTTGGTGACCATGGCAACACATGTCCTCAGTACCATGCCGCTGTTAAGGTTTTGGAGGCCCTAAGCATAACTGGTTAGGAGGCCCTCCTCATCATTAAATAATAATAATAATAATAATAATAATAATAATAATAATAACAATAATAATAATAATAATAATAATGTGTTTTTTAGTCAATATCAATTTAGGAGGCCCTAAGCTCTCTGTTTACTCTGGTTATGCCTAGTGGCGGCCCTGCTCAGTGCTCACCTTGGTCTTCCTGTCGTCAGGAGTGGTCTCCTCGAACTCCTCGCCCAGCTTGAACTTGACCTCATTCCGTGGCGTCTTGATGGTCATGGCTCCATCGGCACCCACGCTGATGACGATGGTGGGCTTGGCCTTACCCACCACCTGCCGCGCGGCGAATCCAACTCCTGCAGACAACACAGAGGAAAGTAAACATCACTCAGGTGCAGGTTGAGACAGATTAATACTCCACATCTGAGATGCTACGATGACTCCTCGACCACCCAATCAGGAGATTACTTACTAGTTTAAGAATCAACTTGTTATATACTGAACCCTTTCCCACCAAATATAGCCCCTTCCATACCCGAGTTAACCCTTTCATCTTCAACCCTTTCATCGCAAGT
>NC_085876.1:10087082-10117082 GCF_034702125.1 Engraulis encrasicolus
TGACCAGTCCACCGGGCAATGCCCTGTATGCCATATGGCCAACCATGCTGTAGGTCAGGGGTGAGCAATTAAGTTTGGACCCGGGCCAATTTTTTATGACAATGATCATGTGGAACTTGTGGAACTGGCATTCTAGGCTATATACCGTATTATACCAGTGCATTATTGTCACATGCTTTTGATCGTGAAGCATTTTGTAGATTATCATGTCAATTTGCGCATTATACCTGCGCATTATTGTTCATTTTTTTACACATTTTTATTTATTTACACATGGGGATTGCCTCTTGAGACGTGACGTCTCGTTCTCAATTTGGGTCCCCTATTTTTTCACATGCACTTGATCGTGACACATTAGATGATCATATCAACATGGACCAGTACATTGTGACATAAAAAAAACCTTCAAAAAAGGTATTTTTTGTCCAGTAAGGCGAAGAGGCGGGTGCTTTAGCAACACCTCGTCCCTATCTATGCCAACCTATGTGAACAGTATTGGATGACAGCCAAGCCAAAGGCACATGACTGGTCATTTCAAAAGCAGAGGTAAAAGGTTACTGAACTGTGCACTGCTGAGTGCTGCTTCGATCACTTTGTGAATGGTTTACTAGAGGATCCATTCTCCCACCAATCCAGTAGGAGCTAACAGTAAATGCTAAATCTATGCACATGTATGCACATCGTAAGCTACATCATAATGCACATCGTAAACCACATCATATAAAGCCCAATATCATTTATTCAAACCAGAAGATCCATTGTCTCATGATTGCGGTGCAAAGCTTGTAGAGTGTCTCCTCCCACTCAGATTTCACAGCCTTATCAGATACCAGCTATTAGACTGCCACATCTTGTGTACTCAATGTACACAATGTGCGCTCACCTGCTGTGACGTGGCAAGCTCTGATTGGCTGTCCGAGTCAAGTCCTGACCGCGCATGAAAAGCGGCACATCTGAGAAGCTCTGCACAGCTGCACCATTGAACACACCTGACAGTGTGTTTTCAGAGACGCACACACTCACACACATGCACACATAAACACAAACAGACACACAGACACACACCACCTCTGAAACCAGGACACACGTCGCCGCTATCAGCATGGAGAAGTTTGCCGGATCCTGGAAGTGTGTGGAGAGTGAAAACTTCGATGAGTTCCTCAAAGCAGTCGGTAATAGTTAACTTGTGTATCATGAAAGGGTTTTTAATGTTTCAATGGGGTTGTATCGAGTGAGAAAGTGTATGGTATGGTTGCATATGACATGGCGATGCATCCTAAAAGTCGTAGTTGGGCGAGCATTTGTGTACAGTTTTAGTGTGATCCGTTCTGAAGAGTGCAAGACTTCGGCACAGGAAATAATGCTGTATTACTACAGCACCTAGACAGTATAATGGATGTTAATGGGGTGCTGAGTGACCTAAGGTCACCAACCTCTTAGAATGTAAATATCTTAAAGAGGCTTTGTGCACAAACGCTCATTTTGCCTGCACAACGAACCAAAATGCTTTTATTCAGATTTTCATCATATGGGGTGCCAACTTCACACAGGTGACAGTATAGGCTACTCTGGGACCAAATACACAATAGAAGACATACCTGAGCGAGCCTGATGACGCACTGAGGCGGAATGCGTTGTTCGTTCTAATAAAGGAGCATAAAGTCAAGAAAGTGTGCGGTAGACTTCTTTCTTTTGAAGTGACATAATAGAAGATGTTTAATTCACTCTCTAAGTGTTGAATTAACACGTCATTGTTTTACTGTGTGCGTGCGCTCTCTGCAGGTGTTGGGTTCGCGATCCGACAGGTGGTGAGCAGGCTAAAGCCCACGCTGACCATCACTCTTGGAGGAGATGGAACCGTGAACATCAAGCTTCCACAGAGCGACATGACGTTCAAGCTAGGAGAGGAGTTCGAACACACATCAGCTGACAAGAGGACGACTAAGGTGAGCAATGGACACTCCGGCCATGTCCACATTAAAGGTGCACCGTGTGTAATACTTTTAGTAGTTTATTTCAGGAATTCATGCTGTCCATTCACATATGTTAACTTTTTCACAAATACTTACCACCACCATTAAATTCTTTGTATTCATTATGACTGGGAAAATTGTCCCCTATAAGTGAACCAATACAGGGGTGCATTTCTCAAAAGAGAAGTTGTTAGCCTGTTAGCAACTTCGGTAGTTGCCAATGGGAAAATGCATTGAAAACAACAAAGTAGCTAATGTAGTAAGCAACTGTGGTTTCGAGAAATGCACCCCAGTCCTGTTTGAGTGGATGTTAAAGTGGACCAACAGCAACAGAAGTCAGTGCTAATCATGTTTACATTGGGAGTGAACTGCAAAGAGGACCACGTTCTCTCTTTCTCTGTTGTTTCTGGGCTGTATTGCTGTCAGCCGTATCGCTGCATCGCTGGGCACAGTTGAAAGTAACAAACCGTGTAAACACCCAAGGCCAATGTCAGGGTTCGTTTGACCTCAAAGTCAAAACCGATATCTCTCTCTGTCTCTGTCTCTGTCTCTGTGTCTTGCTCTCTCTCTCTCTCTCTCTCTCTCTCTCTCTTTCCATGTGTGTCTTTCTCTATTCATCAGAATGTGATCACCCTGAATAATGGCAAACTGCACCATAGTCAGAAGTGGGAGGACAAAGAGATCATCGTTGAAAGAGAGGTGACAGGAGACAGACTAGTAACGGTAAGCATTTCCACTCTCTCAGCGTTATCTTCTTCCTCGTCTTCAACATCGTCATCATCTTCACTCTCATTTACTGTCTAAAGTGTTGTTGTCAATACCAGAGCTCTTACATGAACTTTGGCCTCACAATGCCCCAAGTCTGCAGACAGACTTTGTTTCGACCTGCCATGTGCACAACCACAGAAAGAGCTCGAGTGCAGCAGCCTTTAGTCAAATTCACTTTTATTTGTTTAATGGAAAATGAAAATTCTGCCTCACGGTGAACTGACAGATGCAGTGGTGTAGTCTACGTAGAACGCGGGTATACGGAGTATACCCACTTCTAAATTTCAGGGATTTCAGTATACCCACTTAAAATGGATTGATCCATTGTTTTGAATAGCAGAAATATATACAGTATACCCACTTCAAAAATGTTTCAAATATACAGTATACCCACCATAAAAAAGTAGACTACACCACTGACAGATGGCCTTTATATCTACCACTGTATACTGTGTTATATAGCACACATGTTCAACAGCTTGATTAACACTTGATTTCCATAAAATATGTTTCCCCCCTTAAACATTATAATACTGTAAAGCCACCTGTAATGTGTGTAATTGTGTAGTATACTGTATCTTGCTCTCTCTCTCAAACATTTAATCTTTTCGCGAATATTTTCTAAGAAATAAACCACCTATGTATGGATGAAAAGTGTAAATCTCCGAAGTGAATACCTATAGTAAAAATTCAATGTTAGTGGTGAATACATGAAAAAAGTAACATAGGAAAAAGTGACACTTTTTTGTAACTACTACTACTACTACTACTTCTACTACTACTACATAGGCCTACTCTAAATGTAAAATAACCTGTAAGGCATGTGTTCGTGTGGTGTGTTTGTGTAGACGATGAAGACTTGGACAGGTGTGGAAGCAGTGAGAACATTTGTGAAGGAGTCCTGAGGAAGTGTGAGGAAGAGAGAAGACCTCCATGGATCCCTGGCAATGCACTGTGATACGTATAAAGATGTGTGTTTGTTTTGTTATCAGGGTATAAATCCTGCCTAACCAATTTGAGTTGTTTTTTTCTGATTTTCTGAGTCTTGGAGCGCTTTATCAGTACAAGCTATTGTTTGGTCCTTTACAAACACACACAGTATGTGGACATCAGAGTAGACCTCTGTGCATCAGACTATATGCAGTCACTACACTGTGACATGCATTCATGTGATTGTTTGTTGTGTGCTGTGAGCATATACTATATCAGCCACTAAAACTGAAGAATAAAATACATGCATCTTACTTAAGAGTCTTTATGTTATTTTTGTTAAATCTGGTCATAAATTGGTTTGCTATTATACCCAGTTGCAGTTGTATGCAGTTTTCCCTTAATTATTAAAAGCGCTAAATATAAACAAACTATAAATAGGTCAATATATGCATCCTGACTAACATTGCACTAACATTAGCAATCGTGTAAACTTAACCTAGCTATGCAGACCCACATAGAATCAAATTCAGGAAGACAGTGAACTTTGTTGTCATATGCACACACACACACACACACACACAGACACACACACAGACACACACACACACACACACACACACAGACACACACACAGACACACACACAGACACACACACACACACGCACACACGCACACACGCACACACACAGGTCAAATACCTCTAATGACTAATAACTAAGTTATGACACAACTCCTTTCGCTTCCTGGCATTGTTGATGGTGTCCTCAAGGTCTCCGCTCAGTTCAGGACTGGGTCTGAAAACTCACTCGGGCATTTAAAGGCTAAAACTGGCCCCTCACACATTTAACCATTCGCATACAATTTGCAATTGCATATACAGTTTGATTCCCTGAGGAAGGCCAGAGGGCCGAAACATGTTGGAGTTTTTAAAGGTTTACTGTAACCAAGCCAGGCAATAAATTCTTTTTATTTTTGATAGATGAGAGTGCCTTGGTATCTTTCATTTTTCAACTTCTACATTTGCCCCGCCAAAGACCACCTCAAAGCAGAGCACCTTTTTTGAGTCCAGGAAGCGCTCTTACAACAAAGACTTTTTTGTGCATATACAGTATCGTGCTTGACTCAATCCGCGATCGATATTGACGCTGGACCAATGAGACAACTCCTCTAAACTGTGGGCCAGTTACAAAGAAAAAACAAACATCTAAACAAATCAAAGTACAACATCTCCGGCTGCCCTGAGGACTGTTGGCCCACCGGGAAAATGCCCTGTATGCCAGATCACCAGTTCAGCCCTGGTTCAATTTGAACTCGGCCACATGCACATCCAGGAGTGGCCTTGGGCCTCTGATCTTGACTCCTGATAAAAGGTGTCTCTGGGCTTGCACGGTCAGGTCTGGTGTTCTCATCATGCTTGATGCTGCGGGTGATGGATTGGTACAGTCTGCCCATCCCTTCCTCCGCCTCTGGTAGCCTATATTGGGCGGGTCAGTGATTCTCAAACTGTGAGATGGGGCCCAGTGGTGGGCCCTGAAGGTATTCCAAGTGGGCCATAGAGAGACTGGCTTTGAATGCTATGAGTGTCATTCCAGGATTGTTGAAGGGGTGTCTCAATTTGTAGGGGTTTCTGTTCGTGTAAAAAAATGTTGAGTTCCGTAACATGTTTGTTTTGCGACGAATAGAACGTTCAACGAAGGACACCTGGACCGGAACTCAACATTTTTCCCAGAAATCAACATTTTTCACACTGACAGACAGTTTCCCTACCCCTTAATGCTCCGTTTGAAGGGACGAGGGGCAAGGGGAAGGCGTAGGGATAGGGGTAGAAATTAGAAATAGGAATCGGCCTTAGAGGGGGCTGCACAAAAATGCCCGGGCCTTTTATTTGGTCCAGTTTTTAGTCCAGTTCTTTTTTTCAGGACAACGACCTCTAACATACAGTATCCATGCTGTCTATGGTAGATCATCTGGGTGGTGCTCAAAGGAATGCCTAAGTGATGGAGCCCATATGATCATAAATCAAAATTCGATCATATGCTCCAAAACAGAGTCTGTTTTGTTGGCCAAGTATGCTGACTGTGAACATAAGGAATGCACTGTAGTGCGGGCAGATGTCGACTCCTATTCAATAATACAGAAATGTAACGAATAGACTTGAATAGTTCACGCAGGCAGCATAGGGTATTTCAATATTTCATACAACATAATATACTGTTCCTAGGCCTACTTACCAAATAAACTCAGTTTACATAGATATACAAATCAGAGCCGTATATTAATATATATACTTAATATATATACTTAATATACGGCTCTGATACAAATCATATAACCTAATATATCAAAGTGTAAATTGTGACACAATGCAATGAAATGCAAGGACAATGACGGTAATATAGGAAGAAAAAATAAGATGCATACACACACGCACACGCATGCACGCACACACGCACACACATGCACACACACGCACGCGCGCACACACACACACACACACACACACACACACACACACACAGCTGCCTCCATGTCATCCCCCATGGATGACGTGTTGTGTCTAACATTGTCCATGTGTGTGTGGGTGTGTACTGTCTGAACTGAACACAGTGAACCCCGACCCGCTTAGCCTGGGGAAAGGGGAAATGTGATTGGTTGATAAGGCAAGCGTTTCCATTAGCCTTTCACACAGACTGCTTGGAAATCCTTCATAGCGGCAGGCAGGGCCGCTGGCAGCTGTTGCCGAGCCCAGGACAAAGTCATTTGAAAGTTATTTGACTCCCTTCTTTGGGGAGAGATCAATAATTTTAGAATTGTGACAAAATGCGGAATTGAAAAATGTATCCGCTGTCGAGTTTGAGTTTTCAATCTTCTTAATACTCATTCCTCTACCTATTTTTTTTTTTTTTAAATATATTGTTATACTGGTTATTACAATGTACCTAATGTGGTAGATCCACTGTAATAGTGAACCATTAAGATAAAGCATTACCCGGAATTTGTCTTTTGCGAGGGCCTACAGTAGATTCAAGAGTCAAGATTCAAGATTCAAGTCACCTATAATCTAGGGGCCCCATACCCAAGGCCGGCAATAGGCATAGGCAGACAAGGCCTAGGGCACCAAATGTCTCGGGGGCACCTGAATGTTCCACAGAATTAGAATGTCAAGAGAAATAGAACATTGAATTTTATGCTGACACTGATTATTCATGTTCTTATTAGTATGTAGGTACAAAATCAGCTGTACTCGATCAGATGTACATTGCTATGTTTACAAATGCCAATCTCTAAAATTACAAAAAAGAAAAGGTTGTGCTCGCCTAGGGCACAGAGTTGCGTAGAACCGGCCCTGCCCAGACCATCTTAATGCGGCTCTATAGGCATCTGCTATGATACTGGGTTAGGCATCAGTGGAATGTTGTTGTGTAAACTATGCGGAGTAAAGTGATGCTGCACTGTGGGTCACTGTGTCCCAAGATTCACATGACACAGGACGAGATGTTCATTTCCTTGTGTGTGCAACATACAGAAAACTTGGAGAATGATGGCCCAAAAAGGACTGGGACCTCATTCTCGAAATGCACCCTCCTGAAAGACTTGCAGGCACACCAGTGCCACACTAGTCCTACACAGAGGGGGTCTTCTCTTCTCCCATTCTTTAGCTGTCTACAAAGGCATTTGAGCGTTGGTGTGGTAGTTCTTTCTACAACTCTCCGCAGCACCCTGGTGGACACTTGTGTGTGTCTCTGTAGGCATCTCTGTTCTCTGTTCAACAAACAAACAAACTTCGCTTCTTTCCTCTTTAGTTACCACTGTTTATGGACAAAATAAAAAAACCTGACCTTGACCTTGTGAAAAAAGTATTTTAAAAGCTACACCCTACACGTGCCACACAAGTAAAGATCATGATGATGATGATGACGATAATGAAGAATATGGTAATGACTTTGTGACTGGTTTATTGATTGAGAGACCACTTGAAACCTTGAAGTCCACATCTGGACTTCACTTCCCAACCTTCAACACATAGCTTTAAACCTGCACCCCATGACTTAAAGGAGACCCATGGTGGGGGACATTGAAGCTCCACTCTCCCTCCACTCTGATGCACAGCGGCCTATGCGCTATCTGTTTCCCACACAGGGAGCGGCAGGACTCCTGATGTTTTTTCCCCCTTTCCGAAGCGACTCATCGCCGGTAGAACAATAAATAACATCTCCGGCCAACGAGGCCCATATGTGAGCGGCCGTTTTATCTCTGTGGTGCCCTGCCAGCGGTACGCATCGGGACCCCAGCTGTTTCCAAACAGTATGGTTGTCTAGAGTTCCAGTGGGAACCTCGCCGTTCCCACAAAAGAGCGCTTCCACTGAAACACTTAAAAGCCGGACCGAGTTTGGCCTACAAACCAGTCTCTGTGCGCTTTGGGGTGGGTGTGTTGACTTGCGTTGTGCTCCCTAAACTTTGCACCACATGTGCCGCGCTGCCTGTGACCAAAAGCTATTGTTGTTGTGCGTGCGTTAAATGGGGAAGCTCGACGATTTTTGGCTCGCGTTTCCACCTGTTTCAGCTGTTTTTGACATTAATCTCAATCAGTGTATCTCCTCTCCTTCCTGTACTGGAAAAAAAGACTCCACACACACAACCCCTGAGACAAACTTGTTTGGGCGCAGGGCCAGGTGGGAGTTACCGACGGGGGACCACAACGTACCACTCCGCTCCGCTCCTCTCCCCTCCTCTACTCTCATCTCTGTTCCTTACGCACGGGCGCAACTATGCAGGGAAAGGGAAATGTCGGAGCAGAAAAAGGAAAACAGTACACATCCCCCTGCGACCTCTGACTCCGTTCCGTGAGCTGACATTTTACAAGCTCCCACCAGCACAGCGCGGGCTCACGCTGTTCTTCTGGGATGCGCAAAGACATACCACAGCACCAGGCGCAACAGTTCATCTGCGGAATCTACAATTATCGTACCCCTATGTCCAAGGGAGAGAGAGAGAGAGAGAGAGAGAGAGAGAGAGAGAGAGAGAGAGAGAGAGAGAGAGAGAGAGAGAGAGAGAGAGAGAGCGCTGGACTGTGGGAAAGTCATTTGGCGGTTGTTGGTATTTGTTAAACTGACAGGGTCCTATCTCCATTTGTGCAGTGCTGGACATGGACCATGTCCCTCTGGTTTGTGTCAGTAGCCTAAATATATCTAGTCCACATATTTTGGAAAGTTTTTTGTAACTTCCGCGTCCTGTTATACCAACATTCTTCACTATGACTCTAATTTGAAAACAGCCTAGGGCTGATATGATAAGTCGTTGTTTTGACTACAAATTTAAGTGCATGATTTCGTGCCAAGTCAGTCCAGGCTTCAATTGTCCAACAATTTGTTCAGAAATATGGCAAATTATGATGGAAAGTAAATGCATACTATACAAATAATGCAACAAACTAAAAAACTGTAACAATAATTCACAGCAAGGCAGGCGTCAAGCAAAAAAAGTAAAATTTTATTCAAAGCTCTAAAATCAATAAAATCGACGTCTTAACTTGGAATGAATAGAGAATAGTTTTTAGTGTTACAAAGAGAGAAAAAATGAATGAGAGGAAAACTCGCGTTCCCTTCTGGCTCATTGAACTGAGCATAGCGTCCTCCGACTCCTGCAGGTATCCACGGCGCATCTCATGCGTCCTTCACGTACGTCCTCACTGCCACGATGTCTCCCATCACGCATTTCTGCAAGCAACAGCATCAGCGCCATCCGTTAGGACAGGGGCGGCATTTTACGCACGCATTGAGCGCTCAACATAGGCGCGCTAGATCTTTTATGCAAGGAAACTGAGCCTTGCATGGAAGGCAAAATTCCCCTCAAAAGCAAATTGCCATTAATAGTTTACATTTGCTTTGAATGGAAAATTGGCATACATAGATTACATTTGCTTTAAAAAGGTAAAAGATTTAAAAAGGCTTAAAAAAATCGGTAGACAGTGGAAACGCCTTACCGTTATCAGTTTTCCGTCCTCAATCTCTCTCTCCACTATCGTCTCTTTGCCGTCCCACGACTGTTTCTGCACGAGTTTGCCGCTGTCTAGAGTTACTACAGTCTGTGGATGAAGCAAGTCACAAAACACACTCGTTAGCTCGCTAGGGAGTGCCAGTCCTATGGCAACTAACGGTCCACAGCCGCGATGAATCTGTGCTCACCTTTGTCTTTCTGTCGTCAGCAGTGGTCTCGTCAAACTCTTCGTTCAGTTTAAATTTGATCTCGGTGGTTTTGAAAGTGCTTTGCGACTTCATGATAACATTGCCTTGCTCATCGGCGGAGACGACGAGGTTGGGCTTGGTCCTGTTTCCCACCTGCCGAGTGGCAAAGCCGACACCTGCAAACAAAACGAGGGATTTGATGCCACACCATGTTTCAAACGAGTCACGTTATACTTGTCTACAAGAAAATAACTGCCATTGAAAACTCTTGGATTCCAACTAGTCCATCTTTCTGGCAATTCTAAAAAGCATATCCACATGTTATGACTGGACTCGACCCGATGTTGTGAGTTGGTCCGGAGATAGGCTACGTTTTTGTTTTTTTGTTTACTGGAAAAGGGGAGAAACTTCATACCTATTGCCTTCATGTAATCATCAAAGTTTTCGCTGGAAATCATCTTCCATGTTCCACAAAATTTATCCATGTTTCCAGTGGTAGTGTGGGCTGTCCGTGAGGGGCGATGTTGGAATCCTCGGCTCCGCTGCAACTGTAATGACTATGCCCTGTACTCCACGACCCCGCTATTTCAAGCCCCTCTGATGCGTCAGAGGCCCAATCACTGTACCGAACGTCACGCTACGCGGTTCCTCCGTCCGGGCAATGCAAATCATATGAGAAATGGGCAAAAGTTCAACATGTCCAGGAGCATTGAAGTCATCTTTGCATTTTACGCTCAGTTGCGCTGCATTATCCGCAGATGGGGCGTATTCCTTATGGACGGACCAAGGTCTTGTTATGGAAAAAAGGAGAAAAATACATAAACATAAATGGAAATCGGTTTGTGGACATTGCTGGTCATCGATGGGTGATACAGTCAGACCAAAGTTCTGAGTGATAAATGTGTTTTTGTCTACAATGGGGATAAGTCACAAAACAACAACAGGCATGGTTCAATTTCATAATAATTGTTGCAACATAGTATTTGCATTATGACATTTTAACTGTGTATGCTCATCAAGAGTTCACAATTACGCCTGCGTTATACCTCCTCAATAATAAGGCCTATGGCCTAAACCTGCACAATTTAGGGCAGGAGTGGGGAACCTATATAAGGGGAACCATATAAGGCCCTTGAGACCGTTATACCCGGCCCCTGATATAATTTTAATGTTATGCAGTTTCACGTGAAATATGACACTTTTTGTAAAGAAATCTTGGAAATTGTATTGGCAATACAATTCAGTCATATTTTCAGGGAATCTAGTGACGGTGGGGTCTGTAAAGTGCACGGGGAAAATCCTGGTTTGTGTTCGTAGTGCAGGGCTTGGAGGACTTTTGAAAATTTGAAATGGCCCTTCAAATTAAAACGGTTCCCCATCCCTACTTTAGGGGATGATAGAGACAGACAGACAGACAGACAGACAGACAGAAAGAGGCCAGAGGTCAGACAGGAGAACAAAAGATGGTGGACATGCCCACACATGCCTCACTGATGGGAAACTGTCAGGTCAACGGTAAACAAATGTTCAACAAAATGTTAAATGAGGGATAATTATTCAGAATAAATAACAAATAACAAAATTTGCACACAAATCTGTGAAAGACTGAGGACTAGGGCTATAGATATCATACCTGTCTGACTCTAGCAGTCTTACATCCTTATGTATGTATATCATTATGTATGTATATCATCCTCTTCTATGTGCAGATATTTATAAATCATATGTATTGACGAGATGTAATGCATGTGCAGTGGTGAACATGTGGTGATGAACCAGGAAACAAGGTCAAATTGTATAACGCAAAAACTGTTTTGTTGTAGTTTTATGACTTGTCTCCATTGCCAAATACAAACAAAACACATGTCACTCAGAGCTTTGCCTGTATCAGCCATCAATGGGCTGTAACGTTAATTTCCAATTTCCATTTTTGGAGGGAAATGTTTTTTTCCTCTTTTTTCAAAATTCTAAAGGACTCTCAGATTCTAAAGGACTTGGGGGTCATATACATACAGGTATATAGGCTATATTTATATATAGTGGTCCCACACTTGTGCCAGTGAGCGTTATGTGGGTGCACCGATAGCACAAAAGCAGCACCAGGTGTTGAAAGAGCCCAGCTGGGCCGGACCTGACCAGACGCCTGTGGAACGGCCCAGAACGGCCCAGAACTCTCATGTGGGTCCACACAGTGCATGGGAGCTAGCGGCAACTCTGGGGGCATTGCAGGGCAATGCTGTGTTGGTACTCCAACATACAGTTAGATGGGTATACACAGTCATTTTGCAGTGTTATTTTTTGGGGTGCTTTACAGAACAGCTGAAGAGGTGGACAGTTGGGAGAGAGCAGAGGCGCATCTTGTCACCAGGCTAGGCAAGCAGCCGCTTGGAGCCCCCAACCAAGTGCATGGTGAAAAATAGCTCAACTTTAAACTATAAAGGGCCGATTTGTTTCGAATGTTCATTCTTTTGGGTTTTTGCTTGGGGCCCCCACTGATACTAGAATCGCCTCTGGGAGAGAGAAATATGGGGTAGGTTTGGGATATTGACCCAGGCCAGACTCAATCCTGGGTCTTGATCCTCTCGAACCCCATGGACATGCAAGCCCATTTCTGGACGGGTGACTCAACACTGCAGCACCTCCAGTGTTAATGAAACATTGAGAGTGTTATTTTTTTACATATTTTTTTAGGGCTTTTATGCCTTTATTTTCGACAGGACAGTGGAGTAGAGACAGGAAATGAGTGGGGAGAGAGGGACGGGGAAGGATCAACAAATTACCCGGGTCGGAATCGAACTTGCCGGCGTGATAACCCAGTGCCCTACCGTTAGGCCACGGCAGGGCCGAGAGTGTCAAATTTAACCTTCACTTTGTTCGTCTCTCTCTCTGTAAGTGTTGAATTGATGTTACAAAATATACTGTATACTGTGTGAACCTAAGCTTGTTGCCCAGGCAGTACCTTTTTGCAGGACAATCACCTACTTTATACACAACAATGTGATGGTTTGGGGGTAAAGTATTATTCCCCTTTTTAAACAGATCTTTTGTACCAAACAGGGTACCAGAAATATCCATTATGATAGCACATTGCACCGTAGACATAATTATCCTGCAAAATAGCACTGTTGGTATTACAGGCTTTGTAGTACAGTGCTTACATTTCTCTGTCCTTCTCCATGTGCATTGGGACCTCAGTTCAAGTGAGGTGACTCCCATTCATCCAAGTGATCATGCACAATTGCAGCTATGGCCAACACAACTACACATTCAAGACTACATTATTACATTCCATTAACTTAATAAACTAGACAACCCATGAGCCAGACCATTGCTCACAATCGAAATCGCAATCGCTCCTGGTGGGCAAATTCTTTTTTTGTGGTCTTTTTCGACTTTATTTCTGACAGGACAGTGTGGAAGGTGGACAGGAAGCGAATTAGGAGAGAGAGGGGTCGGCAAAGGACCCGGGCCGGGAATCGAACCGGGTCAGCCGCATGGTAGGCGAGTGCCCCACCGGTTGGCCACAGCAGGGCCTGGAGGGCAAATTCTTGTTGCTATTTTATTATTTCTATAGACTATGTCCAGATTATTCAATGGTGTGAGAAATGCATGCAGAAGAGTAGTTTAACAATATTTATCACGCCTTCAATATTTGCCCATAAAAATGTCAAACATCAAAATTGTCCGCCTGCAATTGAATGGGTGGGCAATTTCGAGTTTGTTTCTTTGACATAGTAGTAAAAAACTATTTGGTAACACTACTTGACGCTGGTGTCATATGCATGACATGACAGACAGTGTCATAAAAGTGTCAAAACAGTGTCATGACGTAGTCATGGAGGGGTCATAAACAGTTTGTCAATGTCATAAACGTTTTATTGTCATGAAAGGACATTGTTTGGTCCGTCATTACCATAACGAATGTCACTTAATGGCAACAGTCCGGAAATGTTTACATTTACAGTGAGTCCAATATGTATTTGATCCCTTGCTGATTTTGCCTGTTTGCCCACTAATAAAGACATGATCAGTCTATACATTTATGATAATATGTATTCAAACATGGAGAGACAGAATATCAAAAAGAAATTCCAGAAAATAACTTAAAATAATATATTTTAATTTATTTGTATTTAATTTAGGCAAATAAGTATTTGATCCCTCTAGCTAAAGAAGATAAAGTGCTTTGTGGCAAAGCCCTAGTTGAGGTCAGATGCTTCTTTTTAGTTGATGACAATGTTTGTGCATATAGTAGAAAATATTTTAGCCCATTTTTCTTTGCAGATTATCTCTAAAACATTAGTAGTTTGTGGCTGTAGCTTGGCAAATGGGAGGTTCAGTTCTCTCCATAGAATTACTATAGGGTTAATATTTTGAGACTGTCTAGGCCACTTCACGACTTTAATATGCTTCTTATTGAGCCACTCCTTCGTTGCTTTGACTGTATGTTGTGTATTATTGTCATGTTGGGAGATCCAAAAATGGCCTACCCTTCAGTGTAGTGGTGGAGGGAAGGACGTTTGCACTCAGGATTGCACATTACATGTCTCCCTCCATCCATTCATTGACGATGTGAAGTTGTCCTGTGCCTTGGCCAGACAAACACCCTCAAATCATAATGATACCACTTTCATGCATGATGGTGAGGAGGGTGTTCTTGGGATCATAGACAGCAGTACTCTTTCTCAAAACACATTGAATTGTGTTAATGCCAAACAGCTTGATTTTGGTTTCATCTGACTACAGCACCTCCTTATCATATCCTAAACCAGTCTGATGTCCGTTGGCAAACCTCAGGTGGGACTGCACAGGTTCCTTCTGAAGTAGAGGTACCATGTGTGCACTACAGAATTTTAAATCTCTGTGGCATTAAGTGCTACCAGTAGTTTTCTCAGACTTTTTGGTCCCAGTAGCTTTGATATCATTGCCTAGTTCATCCCGTACAGCTCTAGGGTGCTTTCTTTCTGTTCTCATGATTATCAAATCCCTACAAAAGGTCAAATATTGTATAGAACCCCAGACAGGCTGATGGATAGTCATTTTGTATTCCTCACATTTTGGAAGAAATGCATCAACAGCTGGGTCATTAATACCCAGTCTCTTTCTTGTGGCTTTGCAGCCCATTTAATCTTTGTTCAGGTCTAAAATCTTGTCCCTGATATCATTTGACCACTCTTTGGTCTTTCCCATGCTGGTGAGGTTGGAGTGTGACTGATTCACTCATACTATGGACTGATTCTGCTGATTCAATGTGTCTTTTATGCATGTTAGTACGTATGTACAGGTGTCTTTAATTCAGATGACAAGTTGATCGGAAGTGCCCATCTGGTCTGTGGGCCCGGAACTGTAATCAGTTGGCAGGGGATCAAATACTTATTTTGCTTGATGAAATGGAAATAAATTAATATATATTCTTTTAAGTTAATTTCTGGATTTTCTTTTTGATATTCTGTCTCTCCATATTAGAATACATATTATCATAACATTTATTGACTGATCATGTCTTTGTTAGTAGGCAAACCAACAAAATCAACAAGGGATCAAATACTTATTGGACTCACTGTACATAATGTTTATGACACGTCCATGACTGCGCTATGACAGTGTTATGTCATATATATGACGCCGGCATCAAGTAAAGTACCAAATATTTTTGCTTGGCAAGTTGTACTAGAACCTGGTCCTTGTGAGACAGCCATAAAATGGTCACATAGATGTCTCAGCTTCTTGTTGATGAATGGTTGTAGTTTAGCCAATATACCCTTGTCTATTTTCCATGTTTCGCATCCATAGTACAAAAGAACAGTTTCAACACTGGAATTAAAAATCCTTAGTTTGGCCTGTAAAGAAATGGCTCAACTTCTCCAAACCTTGCTTATGGTGTAGAATATTTGTTGCGTGCTTCATAGGACTTGCATGTTACCCAGTCCAGCAGGACGAGAAACAGTAGGGGGCTTATCAGGCAGCCTGGTTTCACTCCTGTTTTTATTTCAAAGCCTTGTGTTGTTGTTCCATCATGTACATATGACACTGGCTTCAAAACCATCATATAGGATATGTTTGCTAAAAGCTGACATACGTAATTCCATAATTTGGCTCATGGGCTAATGTGGTATTGCCAACATTTCTCAAAACATCTCTTGCAGTGATTTTGCTCTTACGTGACTGTATTTCACCCCAAACATGCCCAACTTGCTTCAACTCCAGATAAATCTTTTAAGGAAGCAGTAGGTAAAGCCCCCGTTAAAGGGTGGAGTGAATATTGAAAAGCTTTCTTTATTCATTTGAAATCTTCATTCCAGTATGGAGTCTGCACTCTGCCACAACACATACTGTATACTGAGTGAACACATTTTAATTAAAGAGGAGGGTCCTACTGTAGCTTCTAAATGCAACTTATTTCATGTTTTTATGTGCTTCTGAGGTTGAGATATTTAGGTTTTAATGGGCAGAGGGCACCTTTTCCCAAAAAGGGCTTAGGCATTCATCAGGAGTTTTTAAGGGGCCAGAGGGAGAGCAATGCGGGGGGCCAAGGACTAGGCTGTATAGGGGCCCTAAAACTAAAACCCCACAGAGCTACTTAAAGTCAGCACAGATCAAACGTTAATCTGGAGTGAGGGTGGAGTCTGCATTGAGCATGTTGTTTCAAAGCAAATGCCTTCCTTGACCCTTTTGGGGGGTGGAGGAGACGGGAGTGTCCAGACAATTTTGTACCAGTAAAGAGGCCCTTTAGAATAATAATCTGGACGTGGGAATACACACTTAGAACTCTATGGATGAGTGATCAGACCAGCACATGGTCAAACAAGCTAGGCCATACCACAACCCCTGAATTAGGCTACCCTGTCGGCCCGCATTAATACTTGTGTAAAGGCTGGATTGCACCATGGGTATTCCATGGCCTACAATACAGAGGCATCTTATTAAATGAGCTGTATTGTGTCTTGAGTGTTTTGTTGTGCCTGGGCAATGGATGTTCCACGACTTTGGTCTAAGCAAGTTAAGGGTCAATAAAAGAAAGCATACAAGCTTAACTTGACCTCCTGATGTTTGGTAAGGTTATTAGCAATACAAATGTAAGAAACACAAATCTGATCAGAATCTCTGCAGGAAAAGAACTTTGTGTGTTTGAATGGCAGATGGCGCAATTAAAATGTAAAAGCAATTGACCAATTAAGATGTTTAATTAATGCAGACGGTCGTATAGTAAATGTTGTTACATAACCCAATTCAGCTAGTCCAGGAGCTATAATAATATGTTTACGGCCTCATTCACGATTTGTTTTGGATTCAACGTCTGGTCAAATGGATACAAACCGGGTTAGTATGTGTCTGTGTGTGTGTGTATGGAATGCCAGGAATTTTAATTCTTGCTTGAACCACGTGGGCATGAAGTTCACCCTCCCACCCCTACCGACACACACACACACAGCAAAAGGTAGGGACCCCGAGTGGCAAAACTACTCCTCTAATTTGGAAATAAAAATACACACGCAATAAAATGAATTTCCTTATCTAGCCTACAAATGAAAATAAATGGGTAAAAGTTGCTCTAATGATGGAGTGATTGGAAGTGCATTTTTGTACTGTGTGCATGTGTGAGTCAGAGCCAAAGTGACCTAAGTGATCTGTGCATGCTCATTAAGGAGTAAGGTCTGGAGACTGAGGTGCAACCAAGTCCAACTGATGGAAAATATGACTGCCATCCTTCAGCTAAAATTACCCCTATTCCTTAGGAGATGGACACCTGTCATTCTTTATATGGGTTAAGCATATAGTTACATAAGACATACATAATATAAGCTAGCAATCAAGGTAACCCCCCCCCCCCCCTTTTATTTTTATTTCATTATGTATTATCATTTTTTATTTTTATGTATTTTTTTTTTATTTCATTTTATATGTGTGTTTTTATGCATATTATTGTTTTAGTGTTGTTTGTTTGTTTGGGTGTGATATATTTGTTTATGTGGTTGTGATTGCCTCTAAGTTTTCTGTTGGCAATAAAGTTCAAAAAAAAAAAAGGAGTAAGCTCTCATTCCATATCAGTAGGAGACTGGGGTGGGAATTCTGCGGAACATAGGCCACACAGAGCCAGGAGCAGGAGCGAAAGAATGCAGTCCTGGAGAAGCAGCTGGAACCTTAAACCATCAGATTTGAAATTCTCCCTTTCTCTTACCTCTTATCTCCACCCATGAGTTCAATTTAAATTAAATTGATCCTAATGTCACGATTATTAAACCGAATAATCTTCTCGCCGATTTTAAAAACAGATCGTAAAATGAATCAAGATTTCCATAGGTTACTGTATATATTAGATGCAGTGCTGTAAGTGACAAAAAAGTGCCGACAGGTGCTCAAAAAAAATAAAAATCAATTCAGCATTTTATCCAGGTGCGCTGTGAATAATCACAATACTCTTGAAGCTCAAATTGGCATGCATACGTATCTTGAATTTGCTGGCAGTAGACAAAGGCCGTGACCCCAAGGAAGCAGGACCTTAAGATGTGAAGCCACGGTATCTAGGCTCTTAGGACATGACACAGTGGTTTCACTTCCTTCTCTCACACACATGAAAGTGTTTGTGATGATGGTGTGGAGGACAGAAGAGGAATGGAAGCACACACACTCCTGCTGAGCGAAGCGTTTTGTGGTGATGAGGATCATGTGCTTTCCAGCTGGCAATGTGAGGAAAGACTTTATGCGGCTTCTTCACACTGCTGTGTCGGTACTTAAACTCTCTCTCTGTGTGTGTGTGTGTGTGTGTGTGTGTGTGTGTGTGTGTGTGTGTGTGTGTGTGTGTGTGTGTGTGTGTGTGTGTGTGTGTGTGTGTGTGTGTGTGTGTGTGTGTGTGGCTCTGACACCAGATCCATATACTACCTGGAGCTGAGGGGTGTAGAAGTGATCAAGTGTTTTTTTTGACATTTGCATATACTGTAGTGCACCAAACCCACAAGTTTACGAGTACTTGTGTATGTGACCAGAACTACTGTATACCCCAGTGAGTAGGCCAATCCGGACCATCCTCCAGGCTAAAATCATTAATATAGAAGACTCACTAATGGTTGATTAAATTAAGATCTGATATTTTAAATTGAGAATGAGAATAAGCACTTGAATCAAATCGATGTTTTGAAAAAATAAAGGGAACACCAAAACAATGCAATGCAACTCCAACTCAACCATATAATACTTCTGTGATACCAGCCTGACGGGTAAGGAAGCAACACTCATAGTAAATCCATTTTGCCTACAACAAATTTAACAAGCAATATGTAGAAATTAGAGGTAATAACCAAAGTTCACCCAAAAATAGAGTTTCCAGTCCAGATCTCTTTTCTTTCTTTTTTCATCCTTTGTCTGATTTTTTGGTCACATGTGCATTTTAAGTTTCACACCCCTGGAAGTGTCTATCACCCACTGAATTTACGCAGGTAGTGCTACTCATCCAAGATGGCACATCAATGAGCACTGTGACAAGAAGATTTGGTGTGTCCCCCAGCAGTGTCCATAGCATGGAGGAGATGCCAGGAGACATTCCAGTCCACTAGGGGACGTGGAGGAGGTCACCCAGCAGTGGGATCGCTACCTCCTTCTTTGTGCCATTGTGGCAGAGGACGAACACTGCCAGAACCCTGCAAAATGAGATTTGCAGGCCAGAAATGTGCTTGTTGATGCTCAAATGGTTAGGAACGGTGGAGGGTATGAGCATAGAGGTAGAACATTAGACTACAGTAGAGGTCAGCCGCTAGTCTGGTGGTCACACCCTCCTAGGGACGCAACACTTTTGGAAGTCATATTTTCTTTGGCAATCAGGCTATGACACCGACCCCCTTTTCACGGCAATCATGGCAGTCAATGTATGTAGGTAGGCCTGAGTGAACTGGAGAAGGGCGGGGGGGCACCTCTGTTAAATAATGGCTCAATAATGTGAACATTTCCATACAGACTGTACAAGGTCATTTGATGGAAAGGGCTGCTAACTTCTTTTTCCCAGGGCTTTTTCCCCTTTATTTTGACAGGACAGTAGAGGAGACACAGGAAATGGAGTAGGGAGAGAGGGGGACAGGGAAGGATCGGCAAATGACCCGAGCTGGAATCAACCCCAGGTCACTGGCATAGTAACCCAGTGCCCTACCGTAAGGTCAAGGCAGAGCCATCAAGTCAAGTAGATACTTAGCTTGACATTTCAAATCTGGTCCTTGATTAATATGTTACTTCATATTCAGTTTTAGGCCATGTTTAGACAGAGGTGGGTGTGTTCTCTATTGCATTGACTGAAGAGCACAGGTCTACACCTACAGAAGATGTGAGGCTACACTTGCCGGTTTTCCAGTGGCGTGCCTCCTCTAGTCCAGTGTTCTACCTCTATGGGTATGAGGGCCCGTGCCTAGAAAAGGGTCCATACTTACAGAGCAGCACCGTACGCATTGATTAGCATAAACCAGAGAACATAAAACTTGCCATATTCGCCCTGTGCTATTCACAAATGATATTGTAGGCGGCATAACATTCTCCGCGACATGCAGTCATTGTTATGTTTGTCACATGTGGTCAGTGTGAACCTGCTCTCATCTCTGACTGCACCTCCATTTAACAGTCCAATATTATTACAGATAAAGGTGTAGAATGCCAGTAGAACACGTCTCATCCAATGAGATATCGCAAAATATATTGACGGATCTAACTATTGTTTATTTTCTATATTTTCTTTGCTGACCCGCTGTTCTTGTGTGAGCCCTTTACATCTCTCTGTAAGTACCCTGGAGCTAGAGGTGAACTCCAGTGCAGCCAGGCTGACATCCAACTCTCTAGGTCACCGTGACTAAACATTACCGGGGCAAAGCAGTAAATTCTCCCAGACAGACATTATAATGCAAATCCCTCTGGGGGCCATACAGAAGTCAGTCTATGGGATCTATAGCACAGCAGCTGAGAGGGTCCGTCCACACACCCACCCATGCACGCACGCATACACACACACACACACAGTCTATGGGAGCTATAGCACAGCAAGAGGCTCCATGCATGCGCCGATGCCCACACAAACACAGAGCACAGCCTGTGACTCTATACAGTACACTGAAAGACTACACACACACACACACACACACACACACACACACACACACACACACACACACACACACACACACACACACACACACACACACACACACACACACACACACACACACACACGACAATTCTCTAATATGCAATAAAAGCACGCTATTGCATTGGCATTAAGTGTGTGTGAGTTCCCCTTGCTTGCTCCTTGTTTACCCATTGAAACACACACACCCACCAGGCACCAAAGTCCAAAGGCGCGATACCGCCATTGGGAAGAACACTCTTGTGGCCACAGTTTGTCCTAAAACACGTAGGTCAAAACATAATTGCCTGTGAAAAAAAGATGTTGACACCCTTTCTACACTTACCACATGAAGTGATTAAGATTAGAAATGATTAACAAGAATATCTACATTAAGGCCCCAGTTCTTAAAGGTGCACTGACCGTGATGCATACCAGTGGTAGGGGGAGAGGGGGGAGGAATGGGGCCAAACAGGCTGGTTGACCCCCTCCACACACACAGTTACCATAGGGAGTGTTCAACTATTTGTAATGGAATCTGCTTAACAGACGTGCCCCATGAGAAAGAGAGGCAGTGCAACTGGTCTTCCTAAAAAAAGGAAGTCATGATACAACCTCGCTCTGAAACTACTGCCCCCTTCAGGAAGCTGAGATTTAACCGTGTAAACACCAAAACATGTACTGCAACAATATTCAGAGAAAAGAATAATAATTTATTAGAAAACAAAAAGACATAGATATATACAGGCACATTTGACACTTATGTGACACTTATTATAAACAGCGTTCTACTTCTTAGCCCCCAGCTTGGCTTGTGGATCCTTGGCTGTGCAGCGCGTCTGGAAAGCGGTCAGCATCTCCTGGCTGGTGAGTTTGCCCCCCTTCATCAGCAGCTGCTCCCCATCCACTGCAAAAGAAACCAAACCACATCAGAACATGTGACTGAAAGACATTAGGTGCGATTGATTTAGAATTTTGTCGATCGATGGACAGAAAACATGTGAGCGAGAACTTGTTGTCACGATGTGGGTGTTATTAAAGCAGCACATTTAAAGTCGGCCACAAATATGAACGAGACGATGAGCTCGCACCAGTGTGCTCTACTAACACACATAGTGGGGTCGTATTAGGCTCAGTCATTTCAAATTGGTGTTAAAGTTTGATTTTCACTTCCAAGTTGAAGTTTAGGGTCTATAGAACAATTTGAGTTCGAGTGTCAAACACACAGATAACAAAATGGCCTGCGGGGGGCGCTCTAAAATATATAAACTGCTATAACTTTTGATTATTTAAACCAAATTTAACATATGAGGTATGTATGGATTCAGCATGAAGAGGTGAAACCGGTGAGCTAAGTATTCGGTTACCAGATTAAAGACACACTATGTAATACACACAATTTTAGTCAATAGACAGCATAATTCAGGCTTTTTCAAGATAAAGGGTGGAAATGCCCTCAAAGGTGCAATGAAACATAATTTATTGTTACAAGCTATTGTAAATAAAGCCTGGGTTATCACTTAACTTGATTTGTTCAGAATATCCCTGAAGCACACAGATACTTAGGATACCTATGAATATGGCTACATAAAGCCTATGTCATACTTATCACCCAACTTGCAACTTTGAGTTTATGAATTTAGGATCATGAGTAACAGCTTTTTTCAATCAAGCCATCATTTTATTCACAAAAAACTTAATATCTAAAAGAAAGTAAATCAATAATAATAATAATAATAATAATAATAATAATAATAATAATAATAATCATAATAATAATAATAATAATAATAATGATAACATCATTTTTTTAACAGAACAGTTTTTCCGGCATTCAAAAACAAACAGAAGACATATGGCTAACATTTATCCCAATACTCCACTCTACAATAACTATGACAGAGAACAGATACAATAACAGTCAGTGGTCAGTCTTAGAAATTGCATGTGCACTTGCACAGACGTGTGCACTTTAACTCTGCCTTCATGCACTTGCACCAAGATCTGGCAGGTCTATTTGTACAAGTACTAGTACAGCTGCACTTCACCTCTAGTTGGAATACATCTTTGGCAACGGCATCTTTGGTAGTGTAGTCCAAATCTGGGAACTGTCCATTTGTTACCAGATTGGCAGGCATTTCTGGCAAATGCAGATAATAAAAAAAATGTATTCCTGTCAACTGTGCTGGTAACAAATGGACAGTTCCCAGATGACAGAGATGTCTTCATAACAGCAGATGATTGTGTCTTCCATGTATGAGATAGTCCTGTATTCAGTATGCTTGCCAAAGGCCTCTGCTTGCCCTCAGCAAGCATACTAATTGTTGTCCGACAGTTTATTATTTAGTATGCTTGCGGGAAAGCATACTAATTGTTCATCGACAGTTTATTATTATTATACGTTTTTCCATTCACCTCCATTCATTAGTATGGTGGCTTTGAATCGTTGCAGCGTTAGAGATAGAGACACGGTTTGAGTGCCAAAATGAACAGCTCGAAAAGGGCTCAAGGTGGTGTATTTTTCGCTGGCCTACCCCCTTTCATTTGTTCACCAGATTCGTTTTCCTCAGTTTTCTCTCTGTTTTCCCCCTCATTGAAATGAATGGTAGAATGGTCAAGATGATGATGTCACAAACTGTGGCAGTTAGAGTGAGAGGTGACCTGTCCTGGGGTTTTTAATAGAATAAAATAAACCACTTCACCTTTCGACTAGGTAAAGGCATTGTCAGAGAGGTCTTGGCTCTGAATACAAACTGTGTTAAGATCATTAGCCAACTCTTAAAAATGTTTGAGAGAGAGCAGTTTTAAAATCCCTATGATGTGACCCCATTCACATTCAAATGTGTGAACAGCTCAGCGCATAGGCCTGAATATGTCCACTTTTTGACTGAACCATTTGGCCTAGAAAAGTGATCTCAGCTTTGACATGAAGAACAGGGTTATGCCATTTGTGTGTCAATATCATTTGACAACTTGTAAAACTTTTGGAGATAAGGCTGCACATATTACTCAGCTATTGACTGCCAAACTGTCACCTTTAGAATCTTCATTCATACAAACACACATGCAGCCTTGTTGCAGGTTTGAATCCCACCCTTACCTCTCCCTACCCACCCATTGCTGAAAGGCACCTGAAGCATCTCCATACATGCACGCACCAGCACACACACACACACACACACACACACACACACACACACACACACACACACACACACACACACACACACACACAGAGCTCTATCTCTTTCCCTCGTGTTTCTGTGTGTGTATACGACAGCTCTGTATGTGTGTGTGTGTGTGTGTGTGTGTGCAGAAGCCGCAAGCATACTAATAGCATTGTCTCTCCGGAAATGCAGTCTTAATAATAATAATAATAATAATAATAATAATAATAATAATAATAATAATATTTATTTATTTTCTTCCAGATATTTCTTTTTGTGATTTTATGTGTTAATAGACTATGGCTTGATTGAAAAAAGCTGGTACTCATGATCCTAAATTCATAAACTCAAAGTTGCAAGCTGGGTCGTAAATATCACATAGGCTTTATGCAGCCATATTTGCGTATAGGTATACTAGGTATCTTTGTGCTTCAGGGATATTCTGAACAAATCAAGTTGAATGATATCCCAGGCTTTATTTACAATAGCTTGTAACAATAAATTATGTTTCATTGCAACTTTGGGGGCATTTCCACCCTTTATCTAAAAAAAACCCTGAATTTTGCTATCCATGGCCTAAAAGTGTGTTTATTACATAGTGTGTCTTTAATCTGGTGACCAAATACTTAGCTCACCAGTGTCTCCTCTTAATGCTGAATCCATACATACCTCATATGTTACATTTGGTTAAACTAATCAAAACTTAAATAAGTTTATACATTTTAGAGCGCCCCCAGCAGGCCATTTTGTTATCTGTGTGTTTGACACTCGAACTCAAATTGTTCTATAGACCCTAAACTTCAACTTGGAAGTGAAAACCAAACTTTAACACCAATTTGAAATGACTGAGAAAAATTGCACATGCCTACGACCCCACTAACCACGTGTGAGGAGTGGGGGGACAGGCAGCGAGGAGGAGCTGAAGTGGGGACCTGCGCAAACTTGTGTAGAGGTGTGAGACAAGACTCATATACACACGTGAGTGAGTTGTTGACCAACCAGTTCATGGGCGCGTGACCTCGAAGGCGCTCTGCAGACGAGCGTTGAAGGGGATAAGCAACTGCAGAGGTTGCAAGATCTGACTGCAGTCGCATTCATCCCAAGATAGTTTGACACCATGTGACATATCACCTCGTCAACGCAACATCACCAAAATTTTGAAGTTTGACAGGAAATCTAACCATCATGCAACTTGTTGAGCCAGAATGCATTGCTGTCTAAATGCGGATACAGCTGTTGCCGTATCTCGATGTTTAGTTCACCGTGCACTGGGTAGGATGATGGCCAGAGTAGGTATTGCAACTATGCTGCTCATTGTGCCGTCTACTGCCAAATTGGATCTTTTCATGAATATTTTCTGAGTAATAAACTAATATTTACTAGTATGACCAAAATACAGCAAGTTTCGCAGCTAATAATGTCTATTTCTGGACATTCAAAATGGCGGCCCTTGGAGAAGATCCCCTTTTCATGTAGGAAAAGTGCAATTCTCCCAGTCATAATAAATATTTACAATATGATGGTGGTGTTAAGTATTCATGAAAAAGGTAACATTTGGGCAGTGAATGGGCAGCACGAATTCTGGATACATTACACAGTGCACTTTTAACAACATGGAAGTGAAATGAGAGAAGTGAAGAAAGGCAAAATTCAGTGTTCCGTTCATTTGCATCACATTAAGCTTGGCCAAATAATTTTGCTTCACTTTGCCCCTGTTCGCTTGCCTCCGTCCCACTTCACTTGCCTCATCATGGGAATGAATGGCGAATTCGCCAAACCCGCTTACATGTGTCCCTACCATTAGAATTCAATATACTTACTGAATAAGACATCGACTACGGGTTCAGATGCATCATGTTTAACGTCTGTGGTGACCTCACAGTTCATGTTTGTAGATCGGGCCTTCTCCGATCCCACCAGAACCAGGAACTCCCTGAAGAACATACAACAAGGAAGGCAGGGGTGACTCCTCCACATCATGGCATGACACACCACAGGTCAACTCATACTTCAAGATCTCATGGTTTCACAGAATTGTTTTTCACATCTCTCTCTTTTTTGGTGTGCTTTCGTTGATGTGCATTTTCTGCCTACCCTTAATTTTTATTCTTGGGGACTTTTTTCTGAGCACATAAATATTGCTCATGACATGACGTGTAATTCACAAGTATGACAATAAAACATGTGTCCTGTATCAGGAAAGAGATGCTGGGCTGTGATTTGAAGAGAGAAAAATAAGGAAAGGAAAATGTTCACAGCACATTGTGTGTTAATGCCATATCCTGAAATAAATCAACAACGATGTGAGTCCTTAACATGGCAGTTCACTGAAGTGCCGTCAGTGTCTGTGCAGTAGGCTATGTTGTTCAGAACAACACAGGTGACAAAACCAACAGTCCCTGATCAACCGGGGGGGACACACACATTCGTGTTGGATTTTTTTCTCCTTAGCATGCAGTACCGACAGTAGCGTGTCAAATATATGATGTTTTAAATTACACATTTTTCTACAATAATCTCTAATTCGCAACTTTACAGATGTTCCGATGGCGCTAATTGTGTACAAACCAATACGTTCTGATCTGAAAAACATTAGACTGAGCACAGGAGAGCACCTGGGTAGCTAGCGTTATGACAGAACACACGGCATACCCTCGCCTCGACTGTGGGAAAGGACAGACACTAGTTCACACAAGTAACTGCAGTGCAGAAACTGTACAACTACAGAGCAGCTGCACTTTTTTTTTTACCTTGTTGACCGGGTATTGGTTTCAAAAGGACAGAACTGCACCGCTATTTTCTTGACAGTTTTCAGGACAATCCCAGTTCCCCTGGAGGCGGCCATGTTTCCAACAACCTTTCACCTCCAGTTTACGTCGTGACGTATCGCACAGTGGTTGGCTTACACAAAGTAGCTATCATGAATCTTTAGTAACATTTGTTTCCAAAATGCTGTTACAAAGTAACAATTTGCTTGTACATGTACTTGTGAAGGTCAGTGTGTCAGCCAGTCAGCGCTAATTTAATTGACAACATTTGTATTGTTTATTACTTTTAATGAATAGGCTAAGGTCTTTGCATTCATTATATGCATATAAATATGTAGGCCTACATAGGCCTATTTTATAGGCCTACCTATAATTACACATACAACCGTGGATAGCATAAGACAACACAACAGGATAAGGGGCTATAAAAAGGATAAAAGGCTATTGTAGATACTGTGGAGGGAAGTCATATTTCACAGGCTTAGCTATGTTATGTTGTGTTGTGTTGTGTTATGTTATGTTATGTTATGTTATGTTATGTTATGTTATGTTATGTTATGTTATGTTATGGTGCGATGGCGTCATAGTCCACAAACAAACTACAGATTAGGATATTGATTCCCACTGACAATATATTGCAATCTGCTGCAATATTCTTGAAAATTGCATGTATGCATCTGTGTATGGGAAATTGCATTGTAAACAATAAAAATATCGCTACATCCTTCATAATTTTTAAAATATGATGTTACATAGTTTCATTACACAGTGAGTACCCTTCCACTGTCATAATTGTCACAGATTTCACTTTCACCTTTACACCAGAAGGTGGCGACACATGATCATACATTCTGCTCACTGTGCCCTTCAGTCAGATGCCTGTGTGTCCGAGCACGAGCAGCGCTCCAAAGTCATTCCTGAGTCAGCAATACTATACCATTCAAGGGGACAAACAAGAGGACAAAAAGCTCTCCTGCGAGGTTAAGTGACAACAGCTACGGTCGTCTGACAGATTAGTTGCTGCTCCAAATCCTCACACAAAAATGTGAGTAGAAAATGAAATTAGCCCTGGCTGTCAACTATCTTTTGTCAGCGCATCAAGTCAATAAAGGGGGGATGCTGACTGGCATCTTAGACAAGTGAATTATCAGTCAAATGGAGTGCCACAACAACAGTAGAAGCAGTTGCTTCGGTTCTCACCCCACACAGAGGTTAAGGTTTCAAGTGGAGGTCATCATTACACCTCTCATGCTGATTTGGACATTTCGCAAGTTTGTGGTTTTGTCAAGAGCTGTGGAGTAGCTTTTTCGGTGTGTGACACAAGACATCGAAACAAATAGATGCAAAGTTGCAAACACGGCTACTTCCCTCACCTGCACTTTGGAAAGAAATTCGAGGGTGGGGTGGGGTGGGATTGAATGCCTCAGTGTGATCCTCCAAACCTATCATCAGAAATGCTGCTATAGTGCACTTGTGAAGCTTGTATGCAATTGCCACATACAATACTTGTATCTGAGTTGAGAGTAGATGCAGCCAGCTAGCCTCTTTTGCAATGCTGCTGTTACAGTAACGTAATGACCTGTCATTTCCCATTTTTAAAGTGCGCATATGAAATACAGTAAGACCACTACTTTTACTACCATTACTAGAGCACTGAAAGACAGTTGGTGTGCCAAAACGATGACCCCTCACTGATCAACTGTGCCCCAACCTCATAAACAATTGCTGTATTATTGTGTTGGAGGAAATGATAGACATGTGTAATGGCTAAAAATGGTTGCATTGTGTTGGCCCCATAGATTGTATACAGGTCATTCTCAAAAAAATAGCATATTGTGATTAAAGTTCATTCTTTTCCATAATACAATGATAAAAAATGAACTTTCATATATTTTAGATTCATTGCACACCAACTGAAATATCACAGGTCTTGTATTATTTTAATACTGACTATTTTGGCATACAGCTAATGAAAACCCAAAATTCTGATCTAAAAAAATTAACATATAAAGACTAGCTTCTCTAAACAAGCTATTGATCTAATCATCTGTCAGCTGTTTTCTGTTTCTTGATCTGGTGACCCACACTTCCCTCTTCATTATACCCCATAGATTTCCATTCAATGTTTTTTTTTTTTTGGTGGTTATAAGCATTCTAATTGGCCAGAAATGAAACCCCATTGAAAATGAATGGAATGTTATGTCTGGTGATTTCGAATGCTCATAACCAAATCACCTAAACGTGGTAAGGAAATCTATTGGTTATAATGAAGAGGGAAGTGTGGATCACCAGATCAAGAAACAGAAAACAGCTGACAGCAAAGCATTGAGGATATCTGGGCTTCCATAACTCTCATGCAATGCCATTGCCATTGACTTCAATGTTAAACAAAGTCAGGTCAGCAGTAATGAACAAGGCTGGGATTTAAAAAAAAAACCTCAGTAATCTTTTCCAAGTGTTTAGAGTTAAGTCATTGATTCAGATGATTAGATTAATAGCTTGTTCAGAGAAGCTAGTCATTATATGCACATTTTTTGAGATCGGAATTTTGGGTTTTCATTAGCTGTATGGCAAAATAATCAGTATTGAAACAATACAAGATCTGTAATATTTCAGTTGGTGTGCAATGAATCTAAAATATATGAACGTTTAATTTGTATCATTGTATAATGGAAAAGAATTAACTTTAATCACAATATGCTAATTATTTGAGAAGGACCTGTATTCTATGGTTGGCACCAAGTAAATCCTGCAGAATTGGGTTTTTGAACATTCCATAAAAATTCCAAATTGTATAGCACTCAGAATTCCATAGAACTTTCACTGTCCGAGTATTCCAGTCACACCTTTAAAGGCTAATTCACAACAGAGAAGAACCAACACCATGAGTGTTAAACTCGACTGTCTGAGTGCTGAATTAACACTGAAAATCACTTCTCTATAATGTCTCCCTGTCATGGGTTTTGGGGTTGGGCCATGGGACTAACTATGGATGTGTGAGTTTAGCTAATATGTATTGTCATAGAGTTTGTGTGTGTGCGTGTGTGCATGGATGTGTTACATGCATGGATCTGTTACACATGCAGTAGTTTATTAAGTTTGTGTGTGTG
>NC_085876.1:10124582-10127082 GCF_034702125.1 Engraulis encrasicolus
CACACACACACACACACACACACACACACAGGGGCATAGCAGCAAGTGTTGGGCCCCAATCCGCTCCAATGGACCCCTCAGATATACTATCTTCATAAATCTGACTGTGTGTGGGCCCCCTATATATTTGGGGCCCTGGTGACTCAGTTACACTTTACCCCCTGAACGACACTCCTGCGCGCGCGTGCGCACGCACACACACACACACGCACACACACACCAACATTACAACACATATTTTGTAATAAGCACATTGTGTGTGAGGTCAGTATGAGGTTGCCGTTACTCCTGTGTACTAGACCTCATCTGTTTCAACAGCTGCGTTTGTCAACCCAATTTAGTCTTTCTTTTCACATGAAACCACAGACCTCACAAACATCTATTTTCAGACAACAACAGCAAAAAAACTCTCACTGCACAAACCCTCTATGTGCTGAGTTAAGTTGCTGTATTTAGCCTACATATTCTCCACGGGTCACAACATAATAAGAAATAATGTCTTTTTCTTTTTTCCAAGAATAGCATCGATAAATCTTTTAGCATTTCGTGCCCACATTCTCGCGCCCTGTCTCCTGAGTGACACGCGAGTACCTTACTACAAATCCCAGAGAGCCTTGCGACACCACTCTCTCCACTTGCTAATCGTAGCGGTTTTTGTCACTCCACCCCGCTCTCGTACCGTGGAGAGAGAGAGGAGGAGTTGGCTGGCTCGGCTTCTCACTCGGGGAACGAACCAGCGCTGGCACTATACTAGGCTGCGAGTGCGTGGATGATGCATGCGTGCCTTGCTCTCCTTCTGTCTCTCGGGCTTTCACTGTGTGGTTCTCGTTAAAAAAGACACGGGGCAGACGGAATACAAGCCACTACCTGCTGTTTAGTTGCTAAATTGGGATCTGGGTGTGTGTTCTAACTGGACGAGACCGTACGCACTAAATTAGAAGACATCGTATAGTGCGCCCTGCTGCACTGTATGGATGGTCGCTTCTGGTAAGTGGTGGTCTTTTTTCCCCATATGTCTCACTACCCAATTATAACGGTAAAAGTTGATGTCTGTCTCTACATAGGTGAAGAGAAGCGTTTTCTTTGAATCAGCCACAAACTTAATTGATTTGGTGGGGTTCTGATCACGTAAAAGACTGGTGTGAATGCCGCAGCATGCGAAGGAAGGCGGGTATCACAGTCGAGTGGTGGTGCTGTGTGCTGCCGGTGGCCAAAATTCGCCCAACGAATTTCGGGGTCTTTGGTGTCTGTGATTGAAGCAAGGCGGGGGGTTGGGGGAAAATGTGGTGTCGATACGGTTGTTAAATGCAGTATACACGCCAGGCTCACACAGACACACTGTTGCTCTTTTTTTGTTTGATTGATGTTTTACTAGCGGGGCTGAAGACGCGGTTTCAAAAGGACCTGTCTGCCTGTTGAAAACCGTTGTGTGCAGTTGTCTGCTCAGCTGCACCAGGTTTTCCCTTTTCTCTCTATATTGCCATTCTTCTGCTCCATCAAACAAGACTGACAGTCCACAATAATGGGTTTGCAATGGAGGAAATACCTGTTATTACGCAGGAGGTAACAGGTTATCATTCACCATGGATAGCGCTCGTTTGTCAGACATGCCTAGTGGCCAAAATGGGCGAGTTCAGACTAACTTGGTGGCGTTTCGCGTCGTTATAATTGTGTAACAACAAGTGGGCTATTTCGAGGAGCAAAACAGAAAGTGGAACGACGACGACTCTTGGACATGACCAATTTTTCATCGGTATCGCCTTGTCAACAGGGTCCATTGTGTCCATAACGGAGACGTTTCCTTCTGCTTAGAGACAAACTTGGAGAAGCGACCGTCACGTAGCCTTGTTGATCTGTTTTGGTCCTTGTTGGTGATGCATGGCCTGTCATTATGTGATTTCATCACTATGTTGTGACTGTGTTTGGTTCAAGACCTGTCTTTTCTTTCTGGCACACCTTGGTGTTTCATCATGCCACACATTTCCAATGGCCCTTGGTGACAGAAAGTCACTTGCTTATTAATAACAAGAGTAGTATCCTGTAAATACCCCCCCCCCTCTCACACACACACACACACACACACACACACACACACACACACACACACACACACACACACACACACACACACACACACACACACACACACACACACACACACACACACACAGCGCCTTCCTCGCGTGCCTTTGTGTAGGCTATCTCAAAGGCATCTCTAAGCATAACATTGGGATTGAGGTCAGTGAGTGGAGTGGCAACACTGCTTGCTAAGTAAGTAGCAGTGATGTTGTTGTGACTACTGGTTATACAGTTTTAAAATGCCATGTCCATTCGGACACTTCAACAATCTGGGACCAAAACAAACTAGATTATGCTAAATCAACTCCCTAAGTAGGGAATTAAAACCGCAGATTTGACTGTGTAGTGGGGACTTGAGCTGAGAGAGTACAGAAAACATCCTCTGGGCTTACCATGGAGAAGGGATGAGAACAGGCAACCC
>NC_085876.1:10137082-10139582 GCF_034702125.1 Engraulis encrasicolus
ACTCACACACACACACACACACACACACACACACACACACACACACACACACACACACACACACACACACCCATGTTCATTGGTGCTGCCGCTGCTGTTCCACACCACATAGAGAGAGAGAGAGAGAGAGAGAGAGAGAGGTGTGTGGGGGGGTGTCTCCTCCATGTTATTGATCTGCAGAGTATTGATCCAGAGCCATCAGCAGCAGCGCTGGTCATCTGTACTCTGTAATGGCCTGTACTGCCCAGAGCCTTATTAGGACAAGACACACCGGCACACTGGGCTGAGTGAGTGTGTGTGTGTGTGTGTGTGTGTGTGTGTGTGTGTGTGTGTGTACGTGTGTACGTGTGTACGTGTGTACGTGTGTGTGTGTGTGTGTGTGTGTGTGTGTGTGTGTGTGTGTGATGTGTGTGTGTGTGTAGTAGGCCTATTTAGATGCATTTTCTGGTGCTGAAATGTCGGCTAAGCATAGATAGCATAGATGTGTGTGTGTGTGTGTGTGTGTGTGTGTGTGTGTGTGTGTGTGTGTGTGTGTGTGTGTGTGTGTGTGTGTGTGTGTGTGTGTGTGTGTGTGTGTGTGTGTGTGTGTGTGTGTGTGTGTGTGTGTTCAAACCAACAACCCACTAATGCGCCACCCTTACCATTAGACCACAGCAGTGCATCCAGCTCAGTAGTTGTGTGTGCCTTGTGCCTGTTAATTTGTTATGTATTATTTAAATGTGATCATATTTACAGGTTAATATTAACTACCTGAAGGAAGTGAAAAGAGAAAAGGTGTTTTTGCTTCCTGATCAGGGAAAGCACCACGGAAACCAAAAAAAAGGCTGCCTTAATAAAAGGGTAAAACTCACAGTCAAACACACAGCGCACACACACACACCACACTGTACACTGTATTACTGTAGTATTACTGTCAACGTATTTATTGCAGAGAGATTTTAGAATGAGAGGGGACATATGGCGGCCATCTTGGTGACGCCTCCGGAGTGCTATTTCGCGATTAAGTAGACCAGATCTGAGAGTCAATGGGAAAAATGAATGGGGAAACTGAGTATAGGACGGAGGGGAACCAAGCGGTTGTGAAAACCATATGGTTGAAACGACCGTGAAAAACTGATCAACCTAGACTACTTGGTTGTGTCATACGAGTCAAAATAAAGCTTTTTGAGCCACTTTTCTCACGGTTTTTTTGACAGAGCGCAGGCGCAGTAGTTCCATAACGGCACGAGAGCAACGGCTTTTCACAACTGAGCATGTGCATAATTTCGCGTGCGCCGATGCAGCCAGATGATTGGATCACTGTCAACGCAGCTCAGCAGGCACATTGGCTCTTGATACCAGAAAGGCGGGAGATGTGCGGGTAGACGCCATATTTGCGTTACGAATCTTCACCGTTAATTTCTATGTACCTGTCCTATCTCCCCTTACTAGAATATTTCTGTTTATTGCATGTCAGTGATTATAGTTGCAGCACTGTTTATTACATTAAAGGGACACTGTGTGAGATTTTTAGTTGTTTATTTCCAGACTTCATGCTGCCCATTCACTAATGTTACCTTTTTCATGAATACTTACCACCACCATCAAATTCTAAGTATTCATTATGACTGGAAAAATCGCACTTTTCATACATGTAAAGGAGGATCTTCTCCATGGTCCGCCTTTTTGAATTTCCAAAAATAGCCATTTTTAGCTGAAAAAATGACTCTACTTGGACCATACTAGAAAATATGTGTTTATTACTTAGTAAACTTTCATGTAAATATCAAATTTGGCGATAGCCAACCCAGTTTCAATGAGCAGCATAGTTGCAGTACCTTTTTTGACCATTTCCTGCACAGTGTCCCTTTAAACAGAGATACAATTTGTGATGGAGCATAAAACTCTTCTGTATGTACGTGCATGCATGTGTGTGTGTGTGTCTACATTGGGCCAGCGTCTCTCTCTGTGTTTAGAAATTTAGTTTTATTATCATGTCCATGACCCGCAGTCGTGACACATACACTGTCGGCTCTTGGTTGTGTGTGTGTGTGTCTCCGTGTGTCTATGTGAGAGCCGGCTGTCTACGTATGGTAGATGGGTAATCTCTGTGTTGTTAATCAGTGTTGTAGCTGTGGTATGTTGAGTAATGCTTGTGTGTGTGTCTGTGTGTGTGTCTATGTATGTCTATGTGTGTGTGTCTGTGTGTGTGTGTGTGTGTGTGTGTGTGTGTGTGTGTGTGTGTTTATGTGTCTCTGTGTGTGTGTGTGTGTGTGTATGTGTGTGTGTGTGTGTGTTTGCATGTCTATATGTGTGTGTGTGTGTGTGTGTGTCTATGTGTGTGTTTGTGTGTGTGTGTGTGTGTGTGTGTGTGTGTGTGTGTGTGTGTGTGTGTGTGTGTGTCTGTGTGTGTGTGTTGTTAGTCGATGTTGTAGTTGTGGTATGTTGAGTCATGCTGTTCATTCAGGTTGACACAGACGGATGCCACCAGACATAACATCATGCTCGTCCAAAACGCATG
>NC_085876.1:10184582-10187082 GCF_034702125.1 Engraulis encrasicolus
AGTGTGTGTGTGTGTGTGTGTGTGTGTGTGTGTGTGTGTGTGTGTGTGTGTGTGTGTGTGTGTGTGTGTGTGTGTGTGTGTGTGTGTGTGTGTGTGTGTGTGTGTGTGTGTGTGTGTGTGTGTGTGTGTGTGTGTGTGAGTCTGTGTCTGTGTGCACGCGCCTGCATGTAAGTGTGTGTGTGCACTTAAGTGTTTGTCTTCTTCAGTCAACTTTCTGCTTCTTTCTGTTTGAATATCTCTGTGTTTTCTTTGTTTATTGAGGCATATCTTTTTCCCTTCCATTTCCACGTAGCAGATTTTTGAAATCCAGATATAAAAAAGCAGGCTTTAAAAATATCCTACTTAGGAGGCTAAAACGCATTTGTTACAATGGATTATTTATTTTCATCCACATGTTACGTTTACACCTAAACAGGAGGAAAAATTGCAGGCTTTAAAAAAAGAAGCAGGCTACGTGGAAACAGCACCTAAGACAATGTTTTTTTCTAATCTAAAGTGACTAAGTGACAGCTAATTTTAGCTACAGTGTTCAGTCCCTGGAGCAATGAAGACATATATTCCCTATTTAACCCCTTAGTCCAGCCGCTCTGTTATTATAACCTCATTGTCACAAAAATGATAATGACCAACTCTTAATTGGTTACTTAAAACTCTCTGCATTGTCATGGCAAAGTTGTTATGATGCAGGTGAGTGTTTTCAGCAAAGATTGAATTGGCCTGTCGATGGGCCCATCTGCAGTAAGAGTAGGGCTTGACATTAACTTCTTCAGTCAACGGCTACTGTGGCTAGCGGTTTTCCTGAGTCACTAGCCATTCAGCTATTGTACTAGCCACAAATGTGATATTGACTTTTTTATCATGCCTATGACTGTACATCTGACCTCATAAGATGAGGTGCTAAAGCAAGACGATGAGTGAATGTGCAAATTAATCAAACAAAATACCCTGATATGTCATACCAAGGAATAAGGTACCTGCCAAACTGGCTAGTGACACTGAAATTATTTCTAGTCACAGCCCAGTGTTAGCAACATCTGGCCAGTTGGAAGGTGCCAATTTCAAGCCCTGAGTAAGAGGCTACGGGCCCTTACGTGTAAGCCATGGATAGTGGTGTAGGGAAATCCAAACTTATGACCATTTGATCACAATAGCAACTCCCTTGGCTCAAACAGTCTTGAAAAATTTGATTTGTTTCTTTTTGTCTATGAAAGACAATACACATATCATTCAGCAACAGACCACAAGAGATATAAACATTCCCCGTGGTCAAAAAGGAATGGAACAATCTAGATCTGCTATTGATTTTAGCCATTGATGTCACTCCTCTTCTGCATACCTCATGGCAGGGGTGTCGTACAGGGGGGTAAAGTGTGACAGTCACCAGGGCCCCATGTATAAAAGGGGCCCCACACAGTGTCTGATTTATGTAGATATATGTACTAGATATATGGCTGGGGGGGTGGGGGTGGGGGTGGGGGGGGGGGGGGGGGGTCCATTGGAGCGGATTGAACACAGGGCCTGCAATTTGCTGCTAGTACGCCCCCGCCTCGTGGACGTCTGTAGACCTCTGAATCTTTGCATATGTGAAAATCTGAAAGACGAAGATACACATGCACTGAAAATTTAAAATGTATCCGTCTAAGCATAAACAGATTTGCCTGCTGATGCACGTGTTACCTCCCATTTCTCAAAAAAATGTATTACACATGCACATTATCATGTTATCACAGGAGGCTTTTCTAATGGTCCAGTATGTCCTGCATAGGTGCTGGAAAGGGGGATGCTGTGGTGCATGTGCATCCCCACTTGTTGGCTCCCTAAATGAGGCTTCAGACAAATGAGTGGGATGCAGCAGTAGTAACATCAGAGATTCTTTAAGTATAGAGATATGCCAACATAATAGGTTTCTATGGGCACCTAACGCGACCAGGTTCCGGTCTGCCTAAAGGGCCGTGTCATAATGCTCCTACAATGAATAGAACAGTCCTTAGGTCTGCCTAAGGGGGGCCATAATAGAACCAGAAAACAATGGGCCAATGGAACCTCTCTCTCTCTACTCTCTCTGGTAACATTGTTAAGAAATACAGAATGAAGAAAAAAATGCACCACCACTTTGAAACGCGTTCCGGCACCCTTGATGTCATGTCATGCAATGGAGTAGCTGTGTGTGTGTGTGTGTGTGTGTGTGTGTGTGTGTGTGTGTGTGTGTGTGTGTGTGTGTGTGTGTGTGTGTGTGTGTGTGTGTGTGTGTGTGTGTGTGTGTGTGTGTGTGTGTGTGTGTTTGTGTTGTGTGTGTTGTGTGGGTGGTTGTTGACATAGTAGATCTTCAACTGAGCTCTTTGACACTCTCATCTAGGCTCTGTCAGGGCACACCCTGTGTCTGTGTCTGGGTGTCTGTGCCTGTGCTTCTTCTGTGTCTGTGTGTCTGTGTCTACCTCTGTGTGTGTGTGTATGTGTGTGTGTGTGTGTGTGTGTGTGTGTGTGTGCGTGTGTGTGTATG
>NC_085876.1:10202082-10204582 GCF_034702125.1 Engraulis encrasicolus
TGTGTGTGTGTGTATGTGTGTGTGTGTGTGTCTGTGTCTGTGTGTGTGCATGTCTGCATGTCTCCCTGTGTGTGTGTGTGTGTGTGTGTGTCTGTGTGTGTGTGTGTGTGTGTGTGTGTGTGTGTGTGTGTGTGTGTGTGTGTGTGTGTGTGTGTGTGTGTGTGTGTGTGTGTGTGTGTGTGTGAACGTTTTGTCGTGGTTTCCAATCGATGTGCCAATCACCAGGCCATGTGAATATGGGGTAAAAATAGGAGACAAATAATTCAATAGGCAAATACACTGGCATAGTTTGTTGATGGAGACTTTTATTACTCGACTCAGGTTAGGGACATTGTAGAAGCAAGTTCAACGTACAAGTTTCCAATGCAAAACATCTTAGACATTTCAACAACATTTCAACAAGACAACAAGTTTTTGTAAAACCAAAGTTTTTCTCGGAGGCTAAGTCTTTTTTGAAGACTGAGTTTTTCCAGAACCAAAGTTTTTTTCCGGAGGCTAAGTCTTTTTTGAAGACTGAGTTTTTCCAGAAACAGTCTTTTTCAGAACCAAAGTTTTTCCAAAAAACTAAGTCCCACAAAACCAAAGCCGAGAATTACTTACTGCAAAGCCAGACAACAAACCGCGGTGAAGTTGATCAGTTGAGGAGATGCGTCAGGTTGCCTCTTGGGACTCCGTTGCATTTGTCCTTCCGAGCTCTGGACTGGCCGTCTTTTATGCTCCCTGGTCTGGGGCATCTTGTACGCCTGACCAATCCCTGTCCTTTGTCCACCTGGCCTGACCACCTTTTGGCCAATCAAATCTCAGATGACGTTACGAGATGTCGGGAAATTTTACAATCGTGGATTTATTGACGGGAGTTTCCAAAAAGAACATCATTAAAGAGCTTTTTGGGTTATTAATTAGTTTTGAACATTGACATCATGTGCTTTCTCACGGGAAATTTTGCTAGGTGCTAAATCATATTCCTCATTAAAACTGGGAGATGGCATCAGACCTGTCACCTAGACTTTGTTAACTATAACTTATGTCCAGACCTTATCTACTAACGAAGTTGAAATATGTACCTTATGTTTGATCCTACATGGATGAGGACACTCCCGTTTTGTTCCTTTGGAGCCACTTTAGCCCCTTCTCCTAACACAGGCACTTGGGATGCACCCAATTAAGGCAGTTTCGGTTAAGCAACATCTGTTGCTAGTTGTCATAAAGGTACTTTATGTTACTGTAGGACCATAGGCCACTATCAAAAAGCAGTTTAATTGCTAAAGTCGTATTTCTATTGCTGTCACCCTCCTGGACATCTAGACACCCAGGCATCTTCACTCCCTAATCTTCAAGGTCGCGCACCTGGTCTCTTACAGTGGGAACTTCCCAACGACGGCCTGACATCACTTGGACTTTCAGTCAGTCACATTGTATGTGGAGAGGGACTCTCTATTAGTATATGGTCATATCTAGACACCTTTATCTTTTTACATAAATAGAGCTTTAATATAAAACCAATTTAACGCCAACCTAATGTACTACTTAATATGTATTTCTTCTCTTTATTTTAAGGCATAGGCATGTAATTTAAGGCACACACACACACACACACACACACACACACACACACACACACACACACACACACACACACACACACACACACACACACACACACACACACACACACACACACACACACACACACACACACACATGCCTCCCTGTCAGGACAGTGATGTGCACCACCTGCACTTGGCAGACTGCCCAGACCTGACCTCTGTCAGGTGCAGCTACTAACACACACACACACACACTCCGGTTTCTGCGTCTCTGTTCAACATATAGGAATTAAAGTATTACAAGTAAGAACTGAAACATGCAAATATAATAGTAATAAAAGTATATAAAAGTAGTAATAGTAACATAAGTATAATGCAAGTGATATCTTACGGTTCGTCTTTACTGTCCTTTAGGTGCAAGCACTAACTACTCTGTCACTCTATATACCAGATTTCCTCCACAATACCATCAGTGACATGATGGCACAGAATGGACAAGTGAGAGGCGTGTATGCATGCGCGCGGGCGTGCGTGTGTGTGTGTGTGCGCCAGTATGTAAGGACTGGTGTCCTGGTGAGTGGGTGTACTATATGTTCAGAACAGTGTGTGATTACGGCCTCTGAATTCAAACACCCAGGTTTCACAGACGACACACGCGTATGTGTGTGCGTGCCTGCCTGCATGTGTATTTGTGTGTGAGAGAATGTGTTTGTATGTTGAGGTGCTTATGTAAACTGAGCGGTGAGGTATTAGCATATGAAGTGCTCCTTTGATTATGGCTTGGCTGTAGTATGCTGGAAGGCTGCCATGCTGAAGTTGTTTGTTTACCTTTCTTGTTGTCACGGTTACGTAGCTCCGTAGTGCCGAGAGGCTGTGTGTGGAATTGTTAGTATGTGGCTTTGTGTCATTAGTTATGCTCGCAAACAGCTGATCAACAGTGTTGCCAGATTGGG
>NC_085876.1:10214582-10224582 GCF_034702125.1 Engraulis encrasicolus
CGATGGGGCTGGATGTACATATTTTAGATTACTATTTTACCATAATCAAAATGTAACTTGAGTTAATGTATTTTGTTTTCTTTTCTCAGTTAACTCTGTTTTTATTTTATGCATTAGGAAATAATATCCCCTTTTTTGTGCTCTTGCTATAGTACTGAGACAAAGTGTATATTTTCGTTTTTTGTCAAGCAGAGGTGACAGTCCCTTTTTTTAGAAGGTAAACATTCCTGCCATGTTTTATTTCAACTGTTTCTGCAGTTAAACACAAAACGAGTCCATCAGTTAGCATATCCACCACCTGTCAAAGCATTGAAGATCAGCTGCTTTGGCAAAACTGTGTGTATAAAATTTGTTGCAACAGGTGGTCTGCGCATTGCTATCATCCTAAAAGTTATTTTTTTGTTATTTTATAGAAACGATGTAACATTTTGATCCCATGGGATCTGGGAACCATGATGAGTATGGTTTCATCACAAGAACGTACAGAGGACTCCAGAAGAGTTCTGTTTACTTGGTTTAATATTGTTCTTTGGATGTGCACTTCATCTTTAATGTAACTAAACTACGTAGCAGGGTTTATTTTACTTTCACAAGTGGGTATTGACACCTCTGTTATTGAGCCAATGTGTGTGTGTATAAGTGTGTGTGGTTTTAAGCATGGGGCCTGAGTGTGAGTGAGCTTCATCACCCTCATTATTCACATGTTGAGATGGAATCCACCCTCCGGAACACACCATTGGAATATTCCGGAACTGCTAGCACTCAACCCTCGGCTGCTAACTGCTAACGGACAGAGCACAGCTTATTAGCATTGTGAAGTGGACTGGTCCTTGTGCTGTGTTCGCTTCAATACGTTATGGTACATTGTGTTGGTAGGTACTGACTTTGTATGACTTGCAGTAGGTACACCCCCAGTTAAACAGACTAAGCATACGAAAACGAAGAAGAAGAAGACGAAAAACTGTTATATGATATTCTAGTATTGTTATTCTGTTCTCTGGTCTTGAATTGAATTGAGAAATGTTTTGTATAAAGTGTGTTTTTTTGTCCAATGAAATTTGACTGTGAGAGTGTTTTAACCTTTAACCTTGTGTTATGGCTGTATTATTTTGCGATATCAGATTAGGTAGTGCTGTTCCGTGGCTAAACAACTAGTCTGTATCTGGGTACATTTCTTGGCAACGTCGTTGCTAACTATGTTAGCAATTTACTTGGTCGCAATGCAATTTTCCATTGCCAACCAACTAAATTACTAAGTGTCTAGCACCAATGCTTTCAAGAAACAGGAGCCAGACTAGCTGCTGCACATATACACACCCACCATTTCCTAGAAGTGAAATTGAAAATGAACAATATGGTAGAGAGAGAGGGAGGCCGACAGACAAAGACTAACAGACAGACAAACACAGAGAAGAGGGAAAGAGGTACTGAGGCACTTTGCTCCACAGGAGATGTATGTAAGCCAGATAAAAACTTTTGCCAGGACTCAAAGCATGCCGGATATAGTGCCCTTTTCAAAAGATGAAGGACAAATACACAAACAGAGAGAGAGAGAAAGAGGAGAAAGAGGGATGAAGAGAGACATAGAGAGAGAGAGAGAGCAAAAAGATGAAAGACAAACACAGATAGAGAAAGAGGGGTGAATACACACAGGGGACAGTAAGAAAGGAGAGGTGAAGACTGAGAGAGGAAGAAAGAGGCATTGGGACAATGTGCCTGTTTGTGGCACCAAGACAAATTGCTAGTTTGTATGCACGAACTTGGCAGTAAACAGACCTGGGGTTCAAACATGCATCGCAGCATTAGGCCTCCCTGTCTTCTTGTCTTGGTCGCCAAGGACGATGATTGGTTGTCAAGGCTTATGCTAAACACCTGACTCCCGTTCACCCCCCAGCTCCAATCACCTGGCTCCCCTGCTCCTCTCTCTCTCCTCTCTCCCTCGAACACACACACACACACACACACACACACACACACACACACACACACACACACACACACACACACACACACACACACACACACACACACACACACACACACACACACACACATCCCTCAACCCACCTCTGCCCCTCTTTTCCCTCTGGAACTCCTCTCTCTCGACCTCTCTCTCCACACACAAACACAAACAGACACAGTCACACCATCCACCCCCTTCTCCTTCTCCTTCTCTCTCTCTCTCTCTCTCTCTCTCTCTCTCTCTCTCTCTCTCTCTCACACACACACACACACACACACACACCCCTCCCAGGGTCACACCATCCCATGTCGTCAGCATTGCCATGGTAATCACATCAGGCTGCTTTTAATGGCCTGCCAACCAACCGAAAGCATTTGATTGGGCCAAACACACACACACACACACACACACACACACACACACACACACACACACACACACACACACACACACACACACACACACACACACACACACACACACACACACAACAACAACAATGACGAAGAGCATTCGATTGTGCCAAATCAATATGCGGTACCACTCACTCATACACCATCAAAAGAGTGAGAGAGAGAGTGTGTGTGTGTGTGAGTGTGTGTGTGCGCTTAGTGAATCTTTGCTTACATATCTTCTCTTATGGGTTGTTGGCCTGTAAATAGGAATGGAGTCATGGACATTATTAAAAGAATCTGTCTATATGTACATGTGTTTGTGCATTTTTTTTCTCCACAGTGTGACGCGTTTGCCAATTGATTCCAATCTGTTTTGTGTGTAAATTAAACACATCAATACCTACAAAATCAATGGTTGGAATATGAGAATCACTCCACACACAATTATTCTCCGTCGAGTTTACATGAAGCGCTTTCATTTAATTCTGAATAAACATCTGGGGATCAGAAAGATTGGCCAGAGGACACACGTGCTGGGTCTGCAGGCGCTGGGTCTCTGACAGCTTTTGCTGGGCTGGGGACAAAGTCATCTGAAAGGGCCCACCCAATACAATTAAATGAGGATCGAATTCTGGGCCCTTTAATGGTTTATGTGCACCAGGAGATAGATACAGTACGTTTTATAACTCTATAAGGAGCATTTTACCCCCCAATACAGTTATCATTTATCAAAAGTCTGATCTGTTGGTAGTACATGTATGTAGGTCCCATAAGTTGTTTGACCTTACAAGCCGTCATTTCATTCTGACTGGTTACATGGAAGATGGATGCTTTTTTTTTGTGTATGTTGTAAACAAATGCATAAAATCCACTAATTTCTTTATAAATGTATTATATTAACTTTTTTATGGACACTGCTGGATCATTGTTATGAAGAAAAAAATATCAGTTAGATCACTTTAAACCTTTACACCATTTTGGGGAGTCGTGGGTTAGGGTGTCAGACTTGGAACCCAAAGGTTGCCGGTTCGACTCCCTTGCTCTCCCCCCATCCTCCTCCATGACTGAGGTACCCTGAGTATGGTACTGTCCTGCCGCACTGCTCCCTTTCAGGCGGCATTGGGGCCTGCCCCCTTGCACAGGTGAGGCATAAATGCAATTTTGTTGTGTGCAGTGTGTAGCATTCACTTGCGTGCTGTGGAGTGCTGTAGGCCTAACACAATGACATTGGGAGTTGGAGTTTCCCTTTCGCGCTTTCGCTTTTCACTTCAAAATGTATGTATCCCATACTGTGGGATACTGCATTCGACCTGTTTATTTTTCTAGCCGTTCCTTTAAGCTTGCCAGAGCGGTCAAAAACACGGAATGGTGCGCCATAGGCTGGACCGAGGTCTAAGCAGCAGGACTCGCACCTCAAACAAGCACTCAAGAATGGCAAATACCAATAATGACAATGTAATAGATATGGTAATGTTCATATATCTAGTTTTGCTTACAGGTTTATGTACTATATCCTCAAAAATAAGCAAACAAACCCCGACCGACAGCGCTCCCTGACTCCCGCTCTATCCCACAGCATACATTGACCAGTTAGAGCAATAGCATGACGTCAGTGCAATTTTGTATAGGATTATATAAATTGGCCTAAAACATCAATGTAAGATTACATGTTGTTCACGGAGGATTACTAGTATTACATATTACGAGTAACATGTCATTTGAATCATTTATTTCCCCAAATGGTATTTTAGTTTGACAATTTTATGGAGAAGTTTGGATAATAGGAAATTAATGTAATTGAGGTACTCCCTACTGCATCAGATTCAGCATACAAAAAGACAGGATATTCATGATACAGTACGGTAATAATTGTAACTGGGGGTGTTTTGGGGATATTCAATAATACAGTTCTAATGGGTCATTACTTCTAAGCAATGTCATCAGCTGTTGCAGGCAGCATCCGTTGGATCCTCCTCTCCTCTCCTCTCACTAGAGAGGCCGCTGCGCTGCACTAAGCCTGATCTGCTTGTATCCTGTCCTGTCCTGTGTGGTCTTAGAGAAATGAGATTCAGCCTGCCCTGCAGTAAGTCTATTCCTGTCACTGCATAGTCTGCACTAGCAGGGGCGGATTGGGATTCCATTACAAAAGCTTTGGGTGTTTAGCGAAGATGTTATGGAGTCTGTGTTGTTGGTGTTTCAGGGGGTTTCTCCTCAGAGAAAAAGTGAAAATATGGTAGTTAAAAGTGCAAACTACAATTATTACAATTAAAATGCTTTAATACAATATGAGAAATAAATACACAGTAGACCCGTGGTCTCCAAATGGCGGCCCGAGGGCCAGATCCGGCCCGGACATGGCAAACATTTGGCCCGCCATGATGTTGGAACAAATGAAAACATACTGTATACAGTACAGTACTGTATGTTTGCTATCTGTGGCCATACGGTTTGGCCCTCAGCCTCATTTGCGCTTCATAACTTGGTCCTTGCCTTGCGGGAAAACAATTGGAGACCACTGCAGTAGACCAATAGTGAAGTGTTTTTATCTTGTAGCATGGGTGCTTGGGCTGCAGGGCCCCTGGGCCTGGGCCCGGTAGCCTATAGGGCCGTGCAGTAATCCATCATTGGGCACTAGGCCAGGACATGTCAGTAGCTGCAGGGCCTCCAAACACAACACTCACAACGCTGAGGATGGAATGCACAAGGAGGGAGCTATAACCTCACCTGCGGTGCGTTTCTTTTTTTTTGTGATTAACATTTTTTATTGTTTTTCAAGATTTACACAGAAACATGCCTTGTCCGCACACCCCCCATCCCAACCCCCAACATGCCACCACATATATAAAGTATTAGTTGTACAACATAGGTCATTTGCACAGTGTGCATCACACACACAAGATAAACAAAATACAAAAAAAAAAACATTCTGCGTCACACCACATATCAGTTAGATTCAGTTATAAATGACACATACATTCCCCATTTTTTCCCATACAAGTCCTTCTTTCCCATCTTCCTGTAAGACATTTTTTCAAATGCCGCAACCCTGGCCAGTTCAGCAGTCCAGTCTTGAAATGAGGGAACCCCCTCTGCTTTCCATCCTCTCAAAACTATCTGTTTGCCTATCATTATACTAGTTAGGATCCAGCTTTTCACATTTGTATTCCCCTCGGTCAGAACTGTTCCATCTCCCAGTACAAATAGTCTGGGACAAAAGTCAATGTGTGTCTCTGAGATCTCACTAATGTGAGTGTGAATCCTTTTCCAGAATTGTTGAACTTTGTCACAATACCACAGTATGAGATGACCATCTTCTGTTTTACATCGCCAGCATTTAGGAGAATCAAGTATGCCAAGCTTAAACATTCTAGAGGGTGTCCAGCAGAAGCGATGGATAATTTTAAACTGAATAAGTCGTACTCTGGCATCCCTTGATACAGCGCTTATATTTTTACAAATCATATCCCACTCATCCTCCTCCAGTGTGAGGCTTAGATCCCTTTCCCATGTCAACTTGAGGGCTTGAAGTGCCCCATCTCCCACTGACCTTATCATCTGTGAGTAGTACGTAGAGGCCTTGCCTCCTAAAGTGTAACATATCAGGACCTCTTCTAGGAACCCAGCAGGTTTGGGGGCAGATGTATCAGATCGAAAAGTCCCCATTAACAAGTGACGTAGTTGTAAATGTCTGTAGAACTGTGATTTGGAGATACCAAACTGCTGCACTAGGTCCTGGAAGGACTTCAAGATATTGTTAAGATACAGGTCGTTAAGGGTCTGCGGTGCGTTTCTTGAAAGCATAGTTGTTAGCCAGTTACCAACTTGGGCAGCTGCCAATAGGAAATCGCACTGCAAACAACAACGTAGCAAATGTAAGTAGCATCTATGATTTTGAATAAGGCTCCCCTGGTCTTGTCATACATAAGCACAAGTCAAAAAATGTCCTTCAATTGTAGCCTCTTTGCAAATATGGGCCCGTTCACTCTTTGAGGGAAAGACTCAAATTTGTTGTGACATTGCCGAAAGCCAAGTATTTGATTAAGACATTACACGTTGTTGACAAAGGGGTTATAACAAAGGCTCTGTGCAAAGAGGTTAAAAATGAAGTTAACACAGAGTTTTGTATAAAGTAGACTTGAGTGAGATAACCTACAATACAGGTGACAGGCAGCAGAACTGTAGGTGTGACCCCTGGGAAGTGTGAGTTTGTTTGTGTGCTCACTGTATGTCCTCCATCTCCATCACCGGCTACTTACACACCTTTTGCTGTGCTGTAATCCCTGGCGGCCCTTCTCCCTCGTTCCTCATCTCCCCCTCCCCTGCTCAGCCTCCCATGCCGCTACTCTTCACTTCAGCCTTGCGTCATTGTTTTGAATGGAGCTTCCTCCTCCATTGCCAGGCAGCCGTTTGGAGGGAAAGTGACACCGGAGAGGGGGCTGCGTACAGCGAGCGGAGGCGTGTGAGGCCGCAGCCAATCAGCGGGCACGTTTGGCCGGGCGAGCGCACATGTTTACAGGCGGCATTCTGCCGGTAGAGGCAGAGGATAGGGGGAGGAAGCCACGGAGTGGATTTTGTTGAGCGATAGAGCGGGAGTCAGGGAGCGCTGTCGGTCGGGGTTTGTTTGCTTATTTTTAAGGATATAGTTGGCCCTACATAAACCTGTAAGCAAAACTAGATATATGAACATTACCACATCTATTACATTGTCATTATTGGTATTTGCCATTCTTGAGTGCTTGTTTGAGGTGCGAGTCCTGGTGCTTAGACCTCGGTCCAGCATATAGCGCACCATTCCGTGTTTTTGACCGCTCTGGCAAGCTTAAAGGAACGGCTAGAAAAATAAACAGGTCGAATGCAGAAAAGATCCGTTGCCGGTCGGATGGGGGGAACGAGACAAGGAGAAACTGGTCGCTTGCATGCATCCGGTGGAGTATAGATTGTTTATCAGTTAATTTCGCAAAACAATTTCTCGATTTCGCTTGCGCTTTGAAGGTTGTAATGCGGACAAGGAAGCCGCCGCGCTCGAATATGTTACGACTGTCTAGTGTTCCGTTTTTGCTTTCAGGCTGCTTAGTTGGTCCGTTGTGGTTCTGCTATTTTTACGTTACCGATTGTTTGTGTTAATTCGAGCCATTGAGTCGGTGCGAAATAAGCGGTTTAACATTTAAAACAGTGAAGGAAGGGGGTCGGTTGCTGTGTCTATATCGCTATGCATACGAGGCGCCTGGTGAAGCGCTCCATCATTGGCAGCCGTGTCTATGCGCCCTGTCCAGCGGGGGACGCGGCGCCTCTGACGGGGGTGGTCCAGGCGGTGAAGCAGGAGAACAGAGAAGCGGTCGGTGGAGGTGGTGGCGGCGGCGGGGGAGCCCGGCGTAACGTTTACACGGTCCTCATGCAGGACGGGAGCCTCAAGGAGTACACCGAGGACGAGCTGGCGATGGGCACGAGTCAGATGGCTGCGAAAGGACCGCTCAAGTCGAGTTTGAAGGTGTGTAGTGTGTGCATGCGTGAATGTGTGCCACATTCTGTTTTTGTTATGTTGAGCTCTTGTGATGAAGAATTCTCTCTCTCTCTCTCTCTCTCTCTCTGTGTGTGTGTGTGTGTGTGTGTGTGTGTGTGTGTGTGTGTGTGTGTGTGTGTGTGTGTGGCCGACTCTGTTTTGTTATGAGCTCCTCTGGCGCGTTGTGACTAGTCGGCGTGTTGGTGCACAGTCACATTCGGTGCTGCTGTGCTATTGCAAGATGCATGCACGAACAAAAAAAAACGAAGCGAACAAAAACAATTCTGCACTGTTACGTAAGTTGCAGCAGCATTTGGTCGCTGGCAGCAGTTGTTGTTGCAATGCACTGACCGGCTAAATGCCCTCTTCAGTAAATAAGACAAAGAATGGGGGTGGCTGGCTGTCACGACTGTACGTATGACGGCGAGCCTGTGTGTGTGTGTGTGTGTGTGTGTGTGTGTGTGTGTGTGTGTGTGTGTGTGTGTGTGTGTGTGTGTGTGTGTGTGTGTGTGTGTGTGTGTGTGTGTGTGTGTGTCCTGGCGGGTGGGTAGCCGTGCAAAACAAACCTGCGCCGCAGTCCACAGCTGAACACAGACGGAGGCGCGAGCTGTCACAGAGCGAGGTGCATCCGTGTTTTGCACCACGGCATCAATCTCTCACCGGTTTTTGTAAACAAGATCGACCTACTGTTTTTGCAGGCGCCTGCTTGGGAGTAGACTCGCTCATGTCTTGCTATCAGTGCTGGAAATGTTATTGCACCGCAATGTGGGTAGACCAATGTGTCATGCCATGACATGTTTATATTTTTTATTGAACCATTGAGTGCATCTCTGTTTTCCGATGCTGTGACATGTCGTAATGGGATATGCGACACAATAAGGGAGCACCACACCGCAGCTTTGTGTGTGAAATTGGCCTAGAAAAGGAGAATGTCTGTTTGTCTTCTCCTTCTGCGTTTTTTTACAGTTACGGGTTGTAGTCCTTGATGAAACAAAGGTGGTCAGACACCCCCACACACATACACACACGCGCGCGCGCACACACACATACACGCGCACCACCAGGGAGAGAGCAGGGTGGGTCATAACGGTGATGTTTTTCTTCTACGCATTAGTGAGATAGCTGCAACACACAAACAGCACCAGTCTCTCCTTCCTAATTACAATCACCAGACCGTGCTCGGCGGTAAACTAGCAATGACATCATAGCATTGCAGTTCTTTAGGGATTTTTTTTTGTTCGTGTGTTTACTGCCAGCGACATCGGCAGATACCAAACAGTATTTCAAAGGAATAAAAAAACAACAACGGCGTCTTTAATTAGCGTGTGTTGTTGTTTTGTAGCATATTTTCTCCTGGAGAGTTCAGTGTGGTGTTGAGGCAGATGTAACGGTTTCGGCGTCTCGGTATCCCAGCTATGACAAGTCACATTCCAGAGTCGTGCATTTATATGACCAGAATTCACGAGCCAACACACAAGGGCTCGCTGTCTGCGCGGGAGGGAGGAGAAACAAACATGCCCTTTCTGGGGCGCACGTGACTCCCTGCATCCATCGCGCGCAAAGTCTCCAAAGCTCCCAAAAAGAGAGCCAGGGAGAGCGAGAGAGAAGAACATAATAAAAAAAGTTGACATACAAGAAGAGCGGAGTGAGATGGAGGGCTCGATAAAAGGATGTGAAATTGAAGAGGGGGCGAATCCCTCCCGGCTACAGCTGCCGGGTTGCCGTGTTGGTGGTGGTGGTTGGCTGGGATGGGGGCACGCTCTGAGACTCTGGAAGCCCTGGCGAAGTGCCCGGGATAGCGAGTGAACGAGCGAGGGGCGCTTGCTTGGCATCCGGGAGGGACGACTGCCACTTGTTGACTTGTTTTGTGCGTGGGGGGTGGTGGTGCTGCGTCGGGTGCCAATGCGTGTGCGTCACACAAAGACAAAGGGGGAAGCGCGCGCTCACCGGTTTATGTTTTTGTTTTGGTGCGCGGTCTCACCGGCGCTTCGACAGCTCGTTTCAAATCAGCCTCCTAATTAAAAACGCTCCGAGGCTCGCGCCTGGCTGCAGGACGCCGCGGGACGTTCTCTTCTTTTGTCCCTGCGAGGCTGGGCGCGCGACGCAGAGACAGTGATGAGGGGTTGGGTTCACACGAGCAGA
>NC_085876.1:10237082-10239582 GCF_034702125.1 Engraulis encrasicolus
GCAAGGCACCTAACCCCACATTGATCCAGTGACTGTAACCAATACCCTGTAAATAATAACTATAAGTCACTTTGGACAAAAGCATCAGCTGAGTGTTCAGTTCAGTAGCTTTATTTGTCCCAGTATGGGCAATTGTTGTGCAGTAGGAGTGTAATGTAATGACATTAATGTCATGTAATTTAATGTAATGTGACGGTCCACCCACTCAGTTGTGATTCTCCTTGTTCATTTTCTGGTTCCTCTTGAGTAGACAACCTTCTGACCTCCACATGATGCCCATTCCGGTTTTCCATGGCTGTCACTGACACTGGCAATGTTTCCTGCAGAATTTCCGTTAGTCATGGTAGTAGGGGGCTAGCTGGTGTCAGTGACAGGTGACTATGATCATTGCATTACATTACACTTAGCAGACGTTTTTCATAAAAGCGTATTCCTTGGAAAGGCTAGTCTCTGTATTTTTTTAAGAAATATGATGAAAGCCCTAAAAGTACATTTTGGTCAAACAACTTGCATTCAGCAACTTTCTTACATATAAATTACATCCACAACACAACATCTTTGTCTTTTCAGGGCACCCAGTGATGGTGGTAGAGGTTTGTTGTTAAGGTGGGCGCCTTAGCAATGAAGTGCTGGGGGAAACCCTGACTGACCTTGCATTGGTAGCCACGACTTGTCCGTCTGGTGTGATTCTGGTCCACCTCTATCCCCCAGGTCTAAATGTTGGATTAGCTGGTCTACTTTTCTTCTTTCTGTTCTGTGACTAACTGGCAGAGGTGGAAAGTAACTAATTACTTTACTCGCGTTACTGTAATTGAGTAGCATTTTTGTGTACTTGTACTTTTTAAACTACTTTTTAAAATCTGTAATTTTACTTTTACTTAAGTACATTTTCTTTCGAGTAATGTACCTCAGTACATTTTACAGCACAAGCGTTACCGAGTAATTTTTCTTTAAAAAAAAACTTCCTCTGAAACAGTGGCGGAAAAAAAGTGTTCTGATAATGTTTAAAGTTTAGGATGCTGAGCGTTGTGCCCATGCGCCGGCAGCTCTAGAATGCTAGCCTAGTTTATAAAGACTTGGCGCGTGCGAGCAGTGTCTCTCACCCAAACGATGATGGCTGACATGGAGATTCACTTAACTCAGAGGAGATCAACATTAGCTGTTCTTCCTCTAACCCGTTGCACCCCTTGCACATCACAGTAGAGGCAGAAAACGCTGATTGTTTAAAAAGTAACTTTTTACTTTTACTCAAAGTACATTTTAAATTATTTACTTTTTACTTGAGTAGATTTTTTGACTGGTAACTTTACTCGTACTTGAGTACATTTTCAACAGGGTAACAGTACTTGTACTTGAGTACAATATTTCAGTACTCTTTCCACCTCTGCTAACTGGTCCCTGGGTCTGTTCTCTGCCTCTTCTAGTCCAACTTGTCCACTTGCTGCTAACCCCCACCACCACCACCACTACGTGGGTGTAGTTCTGGTGTTATGCTGTGGTTCTGGCTCATGTCTTCACTGGTCTTACCCTTACATTAATTACTGTTCTGTGTGGATCTTCGCTGGTCAGCCTGGTCCAGTTACTGCTGCCCGTTTCCAGTTGTGTGTCTCCTGGTTTATTTATTAATTCATCTGTGCTTGTGTTTCTCTGCTGGTTCTGCAGGTCCCTTGCGTTTTCCTGATTCAAAACCGGTCATTTAGTCTTTTTTGCAATGCCACCATACTAGTTCCATTTCTGGAGCAAAACAGATGTAAAGCAGAAAACACTGGCACATATTTTGATATCTATGCCACCAGGTGCAACTTATATCAGCTTCAAATGCATTGACATCACTAGAAAAAGGGCCCATTCTCCATCTATTTGGGTCTATCTCTGCTGGTTCTGGGGGTCCCTGCGTGTCTCCGTTGGCTCTGCTGTTAAATTTGGACAATTCTTCCTCTCTTTAGGATTGCTCTGCTGGTCATATATTTGGGTCCCCGGGTCCCCCTGGTTCCTCACGGGCCCTTTGGTGTGTGTGTGTGTGTGTGTGTGTGTGTGTGTGTGTGTGTGTGTGTGTGTGTGTGTGTGTGTGTGTTTGTGTGCGCACGCTTGTGTGTGTGTCCAGTGTGTGTGTCCCTGACAGGAAGCAGCCGTAGCCGTGGTAACCGGAGCTGCGGTTCTGGGGCGGCGCTCTTGAGTTTGACAAATGGCCTTCTGCAGGGTAATTGCAAGCAGAGGAAGCAACAGATTTTGGGGAGTGCAGGACGAAGGAGAGGAGCAGGAGAGGGAGAGGGTACAGAGAGAGAGGAGGGGGAGAGGAGAGGAGAGGAGAGGAGGGGGAGAGGGAGAGCGTACAGAGAGAGGGGAGAAGGAGAAGAAATGAGAGGAGAGGAGAGGAGAGGAGTGGGGTACAGGAGCGGAGAGGGGTGTACAGGAGAGGAAGAGGGGAGGGGAGATCAGAGGAGGACAGGAGACGGAGTATAGAGGGTTGTAGAGAAGATTTGTGGAGTGGAGGGGTAAG
>NC_085876.1:10247082-10257082 GCF_034702125.1 Engraulis encrasicolus
ACTCGTCTTATTGGATACCAGCCAAACTTGTAAGCTAGATAGCCAATAGTTTCGATTGTGCTGCTTGGACTGGATGTATTTAAACTGTTAAAATTTAGGCTGCATTAAAGCATCCACACGTTTCAACTTTCACGTTGTGCGATGGGTGGAGACAAGTTGGGAATCGCTATAAGTTAGAGATTTTTTTTAAACATGGGCTGGCAAGATGTAAATTACCTGCACTGCTTGAAAAAGACGATCGACTATGTGCCTCAGGCATCTTAAATACTAAAAACTAATAGGCGGATGGCGGGCGGATTCGGTTTTGGAAATTGGAGAAAAAACATTAGGGCGGGTGGATTAGAAATTCTGAGAAGCGGTTGCGGATGAAAATATAGCTGCAAGCAGCAATGCGGGGCCAAGCAGTAAAGTTGCCAAAGTCGCCACAGCAACAAAAGGAGCTGCAGCGCCCCCTTTGGCCCAAAATGTTGGCAATGTTGGTGTGCATTCCTCGGAGGGGAGTGTGATCACATGAACCAAGTTTAGTTTGAATCCATTGAAGAGCTGCCGAGATATGAGCTCACTTCCTGTTACCTGTTGGTGGCGCTAGAGAGTTTGAGCTTGGGGTCTGGATTTTTTTGTGGGAGGTCATGGGATGGACTAGTATGTTTGCAAAAAATCCTAACAGAATTTGACAAACGATTGCTGAGGTATGACCTCACTTCCTGTTTCACCATTTTTTACCACAATTTTGATTGGCTGTCACCCTCAAACGATAAGAGGTATCAAAAATTATTTGAATACCCCAAAGCAAATCAGTGCCAAGTTGAAGTGTGCCCTTTTGTAAGGCATTCTGACCAAAATTGTGGGACAAGTAGCATTTTTATTGAATTTCACAAAATTCAAAATGGCGGACTTTTTTCTTCCAGTTGACATGAAGTCATATAGTGCGTTGGATTCGGCTTGGCCCAAGGATTCTAGTGATAGTATTATTTTCAAAATTAGGCATACGGTGTAAAAGCTACAGGCAAAAATGTAGCTAAAAATTTGACCTGTTGGTGGCGCTACAGAGTTTTAGCTGGGGGTATAATTTTCTTTGTGGTAGGTCATAGCATGGACTACTATGTGTGTAAAAAATCCTAGCCTAATTCGACAAACGGTTGCTGAGATATGACCTCACTTCCTGTTTTGCCACGTTTACGACAATTTTGTTTGGCTCTCACGGCTAAACGATAAAAGATATCCAATATTCCTGAAGACCCCATGTGTAGCTCAGTCCAGAGATACTATATACCGAATTTCGGGTGAATTGGTCAAAAATTGCCGAAAAAATAGCATTGTTATTGAATTTTACAAAATTCAAAATGGCGGGAAAACTATCCCGGCGGAAAATGACGACATAGGGTGCGTTGGATTCGTCTTGACTCAAGGATTCCAGGGATATCAAGTTTATGAAAATCGGCCCAGCGGTTCAAAAGTTACAAGCAGAAATGTACCTGCAACTTTGACCTGCTGGTGGCGCTAGAGCGTTGGGACTGGGGACCTATAAATCGCTGTGGGTAATGCTGAGACTGTCCCTAATGTGTGTGCCAATTTACAGCATTTTCCTACCTACGGTTCTATGGGCTGCCATAGACTTGCTAAGGAGAGGAAAGATGCCTACGTAATAATAATAATAATCGTAAGAATACCAGCTAACACTATAGGGGCCTTCGCCAGCTTCGCTGCTTGGCCCCTAATAATACGTCAACCGCGCACCTCAGACATTGCTGAAATGGGCCTGTACTGCTGCTGCTTAAATGAGCCTGAAGTGTTACCGCTGCTAGATGGCACTGTTGCTTATGTTGCTGGGACAACAAATAGACACGCACTTAATTTTTTTCCCGGTTTCCCGTCATGGCTTTCCCGGGAAACGGGAAATTGTTTTGATCAGATTTCCCGGGAATCCCGGGTCCCGGGATTAAACCCTAGTAGGTAGGTATTGCAACTATGATGCTCAAACTGCCCTGCAGTATTCATAAATATTTACGAAGTAATAAACTAACATTTACAAGTATGACCAAAGTACAGTACATTTTGCAGCTAAAAATGTCTATTTTTGGAAATTCAAAATGGCGGGTCTGGAGAAGATCCACCTTTTCATATATGAAAAGTGCAATTTTCCTAGTCATAGCCAATATTTAGAATTTGATGATGGCGGTAATTATTCATGAAAAAGGTGAGATTTGTTAATGGGAAGCATACATTCTGGAATGAACAAAAAATATTACACAGTGCACCTTTAAGTTAATTTGGTTAGTCCATGGATATTCACCAAGGGGTTCACAGACGTACTATATGGTGTCTGTCAAATTACTTTTGGTCGAGAATGTTACAGTTTTTCTTGATTGCTTTGACACAGTTGTCACTCCAAAAAGCACATTTTCATACCAGTGCACGCAACGGGCTAACCAGTTAAACCGATTCTCCAAACACAACATCTTTGTTTGCAAAAGGCTACTACGTTTCCAAAATATTTAACATATGCAATAAAAGCAAACTCGGTCTTCAGTCCAATACACACTGCATAGCAGTGTATGAACACTCCCAATCAGTCATTACACAATGGTCGTCAAAATCCAAAACACGGCTATCATGTTGACACAATTTGCTGTTACTTAACACTGCTGTCAATTACATAACTTTCAAGTCAGTTCCATTGTTGTTTATTTTACTTTGCTACTGACTCTGCTTGATCAGGATCTACTGACTGAGAGATAGCAAGCCCAGTAAATGCTTTGCACAAAGATTTGAGTTGTGTGTCCTTCCTTATGCAAAATTGTCAGTAGGATAGGGAGGGGGTCCTTGTAACAATAATTTCTTATTGCAAAGATTTTGATTGAGAATCAGAATGCTTTGATGCAGTTTTCATTTTGTTTTTGTTTGTTTGTTTTTCTTTTTTTTACTGTAATAAAAATGTACTAATGGCTGATAACGATATTACAGAAAATATGTGTAAAGTAAAATATGGTGCTGCAGTACGAGAATGCACTTACAGTAGATTTGTAAAAGAACTCCATGCCAAGAACAAACAAGAAGACACTGTGTATAAAGACTGATTGCTAAATTAAGATTTTTGAAAAAGAGTGTCAAATAGGTGCTCTGGTGTGTTCACAAAACTGACGGTAGTTTCTAAAAGTCAGGAGTAGATTTTTCTGTATGGTTATCAGAGCTTAAACAATGAAATGTGTACTACTTAAATGGCACATGCATTAACCGTTTAGCAAAAACTGTGTTAAACAAATGGGAAATATGTCAAGTCAACAAGAATGTGTTAACACATATGCACAACATGTCTTTTGCTCTGCTGAAATAGTGATCATGACGACTTTGTGTGAGTCAGTTTAAAAAATCGTGTTAAAGCGATCAAGAAAAACTGTAAACTAACCAATTAACCAACTAACCAAATGATCACGTGGTGTTCATAAGAGAGGGTCCTGTGAAGGGAACTTCAGGAAAAAGAGGTTGAAGACCCCTGGATCAGTCAAAGAAGTCGTTAGACAGGTGGCACACGTTTGAATGTGACCGGAAACATTTTTGCATCGGGAAGCACTTCTCTGCATAGTACTTTATGTGCAAGTTCCCTTTTGATTGGGCTACTTGTTTTAGCCTGCACCCGAGAAGTCAGAAAATTGCCAAAAAGCACGATTGCCCTTTAGAATAATATTCTGATATTGTATGTAAGTCCACCTTAGATACCAAAGTCATATGTGGTTATGAAAGGTGTGTTTTGACATCAAAGTAGCCTGTCAAGCTGCAGGACAGTATGTTGCACACATTCTAGATTCTATGTTCCGCATTCTACATTCTACATTCCACATTCTGTGTTCTCTTATTGATTCCACTATATCAGAATGACCTGACTGAAAATATTGACTAACACTCATGGGTGTGTACGGAGCGCAGTCTGTAGCGCGATAATCTGAGTGCTTGTATTGACTAAAACACACACACACACGCACACACACACACACACACACACACACACACACACACACACACACACACACACACACACACACACACACACACACACACACACACACACACACACACACACACACACACACACACACACACACAGATGTGTGCTGCCATGCACGTAGTTAGAGAATGAGTTACAGTAAGTGATTCTACTCAATGATTTTTCTGCAGTGATGAGTGTGAAGTTTGTGTGTGTGTGTGTCTGTCTGTCTCTCTGCATGTCTGTGTTTCTGTCTGCATCCATGAGAGACAATAGGTGAGTCATATACAATTGGATCTGATCAGTCTAGACACTGACTTTCTTACTCTACAGACACACACATCACACACACACACACACACACACACACACACACACACACACACACACACACACACACACACACACACACACACACACACACACACACACACACAGATACACACACATACACGCATGGCATAGGTACACATAGGTACATGAGACTTGAGTAGAGGTCCTTTCTTAATCCGGGAGATAATGTCTAGCAGAACATAATGTTCAGTTCATTGCCAGGCAGATCAAATTGTACACAACCCTGTACATGCAGACAAAAACAGGTCCAGCATAGAGACATGAATAAAGTTTATTTTAAATCCCAAAAATACTCCTTTCAGGCTAGTGTCTGGTTTTAAACAGAGCTGCAGATATTAATGCTCAGATAGACATCGGTAAGCATACAAGTTCAGATAGAAATCTTCACAAACTCATACATACATACAAGTTCCAATGGACATGTTCTCAATCACACAAACTCACACATACACAGATGGAAACAAGTTTAGATAGACATCTTGCTACGTATACACATTCGAATCCAGCTGCATACCTAAGTACGCGCAGACTGTGTAGTTTCAGATGGACAACTTCGTCTGAAGCAAACACACATACAATTTCAGATCAACATCTTCCTAAGCTCGAACACACAAGTTCAGACATATGCTGACACATGCAGACAAGTGTAAACAGACAAGTGTCATAACACAAGGTCAACCTCACCAGCTCAGCTATCACATCTTAAACTGACCCACACTGTACATGCATAAGTTAAAATAGACACATGCAAGTTCATAGGCAATGTTCATAAGGACAGATGGGCATTACATTACACTTAGCTGACACTTTTATCCAAAGAGTTATTTTAAGTACAGGGCATCGGTTAGAGTCCCTGGAACAGTGTGGGGTTAGGTGCCTTGCTCAATGGCACTTCAGCCATGGATGGAGGTGTAAGGAGAGGTAAGGGTGGGATTCGAGCCTACAACCCCCAGATCAAAAGACCAACTCCCTAACCACTGCTGCTAGGCCACTGCTGCCCCGGAGACGTGTTCATGAGGTCGAACGTACATGTTTAGCACACACTTACCAGTTCATCAGTCATGTTCATCATCACTAATATAACAGTCATGGAGGAGGATGAGGTTAATTATTCCTCCCACCAACCTGACGGGTCGGGAGTCGAACCGGCAACCTTTGGGCTACAAGTCTGACGCTGTAACCGCTTACATGACTGCCCTATTATACGTAAGAGGGTAAAAAAAATCAAAAAAATATCTGCTTTAAAAAATATATGCATATGTGTAACCAAGGCCTAAACCTGATGAGTCACATCCTGAGGCCTATCTGACATGACGACTGTGTTCAGACAACTCACTCCTACACACAACGTCTGTTTCTGTTCATCAGTCAGGTGGAACATAAGATGTTTATGCAGCCATGCATGGCGGGAGAGAATGAAGAGAGGAGAGGAGAGGAGACAGGAGAGGAGAGGAGATGGGAGGAGAGGAAAGGAGAGGAGATGGGAGGAGAAGAGGGGAGAGGGGGGAGGAAGAGAGGAGAAGAGAGAAGACGAAAGGGGAGGAGAAGAGAGAATAAGGGAGGGGAGGAAAGGAGAGGACTGGGGAGGGGAGGAGATGGGGGAAGAGAGGAGGACAGAAGGGGATGGGATGAGAGGAGATGGACGAGGAGAGGAGAGGAGATGACAGGAGAAGAGATAGGAGGTGGAGGAGAGGAGAGGAGATGGGAGGAGAGGAGAGGAAAAGAGAGCGGAGGAGAAAGGAGGAGAGGAAGAGAGGAGAAGAGAGAATAGGAAAGGGGAGGAGAAGAGAGAATGGGGGAGGGGAGGAAAGTAGAGGACTGGGGAGGGGAGGACATGGGAGAAGAGAGGACAGGACAGAAGGAGATGAGATGAGAGGAGATAGGAAGGCGAGGATAAGAGATCAGAGGAGAGGATAGGATAGGAGAAGAGATGGGAGGTGAAGGAGAGAAGAGGAGAGGAGATGAGATGGAGGAGAAGAAAAGATTGCAGAGGATAGGAGAGGTGAAAGGAGAGATGAGATGGGAGGTCTCTATTCACCACGCAGAGGGACCATTAGTGGTTTATGCAGCCATGATGCAGAGGGTTGAGTTGGGGAAGAAGAAGGGAGTGGATGAGTGGGCAGAGGGAAGGGTAGGGTGAAAAAGACAAGAAAAGAGTGTAACGGTAGAGAAAAGAGAGGAGAAGAGAAGAGAAGAGAGGAGATCTGAAATGAAAAGTGGAGAGGAGAATAGTGTACTTGAGAAGAGAAGAGAAGAGAAGAGAAGAGAAGAGAAGAGAAGAGAAGAGAAGAGAAGAGAAGAGAAGAGAAGAGAAGAGAAGAGGGGAATGGAAGTGAAGAGTAGCAAGAAAAGGCAAACGGGTTGGAGAGAAGAGGGAGGTTTAGGAGAAGGGTGGGAGAAAGGAGGGAGAGGAGGGAAGTATATACAAAGGGAAGGTAGAGGAGGATGAGAGAAGAAGCAGAGAAGAGGAGAGAGAAGATTAGCAGTAACAGGGCAGAGTAAGGAGAGGATGAGGAGAGGAAGGGAACAGATGCAAAAAATAGGGAAGGGTGAGGAGGAGAGCATAGATGAGAGGCAACAGGGAAGCGTAGAGAGAGGAGGAGAAAAGAGGACAGCGTAGAGAAGTGGAAGGCTGGAGAAAGGAGAGGCGGAGAGCGTAGATGGGAGGGAGCAGGGGAAAGCGGAGGGAGAGGAAGGAGAGTGTACAGCAGTGGTTCTCAAACTTTTTTGAACAAATACCCTTATCCTCATCATAAGCTGCCTAATGTCCCCTTGACCTCGTCATAAGCCTGCCAACACCCCTCCCCTTAGTATTAAAAAATAGAGCAGACAAATGTCCCCCCAATGGTAATTGAGCACACCACCACCCTCTACCACACCCAAATCTCAACTGTATTCTTCACAGTGCCCCCTTGGGCCCCCTAATGCCCTCTGGGGGACTGTAGAGGCCCCGTTGAGAAACACCAGTGTAGAGGGAAGCGGGCGAAGTAGAGGCGAGGGAAGGATCAAATCCCAAATCCTCTCCCTGAGGCCTGGCACACGACCATGTGGCCCGGGCTATCCGGAGCCCAAAGCCCAAGGCCAGCTCCTATTTCTGGCTACGGGGCCGCAAGAGTGCAGCGTGTGTGGAAAAGAGGAGAAGAAAAGAGTAGTATAGTGTGTGTGTGTGTGTGGTGTGTGTGTGTGTGTGTGTGTGTGTGTGTGTGTGTGTGTGTGTGTGTGTGTGTGTGTGTGTGTGTGTGTGTGTGTGTGGGTGTGTGTGTGTGTGTGTAGCTTGTGTGTGTGTGTGTGTGTGTGTGTGCTTGTTTTCTTTTGGGGATGGGGTGGGGGGTGGTTGTTAAGAGTGTGGAAAAGAGGGAGAAAGAGAAACAGAGCGTGTGAGAAAGAGAGCGTGTCTCTCTGTCTGTCTTTGTGATTGCAGAGCACGTGGAAAAGACAACACACACGAGGGTAACACAGACTTCTAAAGCTGACTCAACATCAAGCCGACTGTTGGGTGTCAGTTAGCATTGAAAACAATCAATAACTAGACATGCGCTCAGAGTAGGGATGCAAAAGATTAATCGATTAATCGACTTTAATCGATCAATGCATTAATCGATTAAAAAATATTCATTACAATTAATCGACAATTCAACTGACAAGAGACCCAGGTGAAATGGGCATGTGAAGAGTGTGTGTGAAGAGGGGTGTGAATAGTGGGAATATTTAAATCACCTTTAGATTAAATAATTGAAATAGAATTAATTTAAATGTGTTATTTTATCTACATTTTTAATTTAATTTTTTAGATTTAGCAGTTTTTTTCCCTGAGAAACATTCAGATTTCGGGGGGAAAACGCCACTTATCAATTAATTGTAAGTCGATCGATAAGACTATCAGCTAATGATTAATGAATTAATCGATAATTTGCATCCCTAGCTCAGAGAGTGCAGACCTCCGCCAAGGAAGCTGTTTGATAGAACATTTGACTATGCTACAACCTATTTTGTTTCAAGTCTTTCTGGCTTCTTTTTGTTGAGTTAGAAGCTTGACTGTCCAAATACACCCTATCCTTCAATGGTGAAGAACATTTAAAAAGGCTCTGGTTCCGGATAATGATCCGGATCACCATCAAAATGTAATCACTTGTTCCTTTGGTAATTTCCAACAACTCCATAAAGTTTTATCCAAATCCGTTCATAACCTTTTGAGTTATCCTGCTGACAGACAGACAAGCAGACAGACAATCAAACAAACAAACAGATAGACAGACAAACCAATGTGACGGAAAGCATAACCTCCACGGAAACATGTTGAATGTTACATGTATGTATCTAAGTTTTGTACATTTTGGCAGCTGTTTTCCCCCACATCAATATAGCGAAATGTTGACATTCATTCACACAAAATTCCCAGATGTCCAACATAGTGAATATATGTATACCATTGCCTTTATTAGCCTTTTATGACTCCTTGTGAAACACTCTGCTCATACCACGTACATGGAGTATACATTACATTGCGCTTCTCTCACAAGCGCTATTACTTGCAGATAATTATGGCCAGCGTATTGGTTACCGTCCCTGGAGCAATGTGTGTGGTTTAGTGCCTTGCTGATAGGCTCTTCAGAAGTAGACCACCCTCATTTTTCTCCGTATATGGCACTCGAACCTACAACCTTCCGATCGTGAGATTAATGATTAGCCCACAGCTGCCGTTCCATATATCAGTAGCATATACTTTATATTATACCATGGTACCCAGGGCCGCGTTAACCCTCGCCGAGGCCCGGTGCAGACGCAATCCGGGGCCCCTACACCACATTATAATGAGCCATATTCAAAACGCATGAAACAACGCAGGCTACACGGTTTACTCCAAAACAAAAAAGGGACCCCCTGCTGAGTTCACCAGTCACAACGCAAGCCATTGGAAGCATAGCCAGCTGACAGGGAGGAGATTCTGTGCACTGCCGTTTGGCAGAGTAAACGTCGGCTCAGCTAGAACTTCCAAACAGAAGCACAACCGAAAGTCTCTTATTTTTGCTACGTTGCTGCCGGCCAATTTGTCGAATCGAAACCGTCGTGGTAATCACGTGTTAAATAATTGAATCTCCAATGGCCTTGGAAAGACTGACTGACTGTCAAAGGAAAGTAGCCTAGCCTACTCAGCTGTCGCTTGTCGCAAGGAGGGAATCCCCTTAGCAGCGAACCACAGCAAAGCGAAGCTGTGACGAAATTCCCTCAAAATGTACCATATACCAATTAATAAGTCAGCGATTTTCATCTAGATGGTGCATTACACTGCAATAGTATGCAATCATACAGTAGACTACGGTGCAAAGATGTGGATGTATGACACAAGTTTTTTTTCTCCCAGATGAGAGCCACTTGCTAACTGAACAATCTGCGAGTGGCACCCAGGCATAACTGAACACAAACCCGAACGCAAAGATATAGGCTACGCTGACAGAGCATATTACAGTGCTTTAGGGAAATGGCCATAACAGTGCTTTAGGAAAATGCGACTATATCATTTTAGTGTTTGCTAAATCCTTGGCTTGCCCTGTTGTTGTCAGACTGTCAGAACTTTGAGTGCTGGTTGGTGCACTTGCTACGCAGCATTATTGTGAACACTTTTTAAATAACACCTCAGAAGTGATCCTCGCCGCGCCATGCAAG
>NC_085876.1:10272082-10274582 GCF_034702125.1 Engraulis encrasicolus
ACTGGTACTGTCCCAACCATAAACTGTCAACACCGTCGGGGGGTTTAATAGTATTATGTTACATTAATGTTAATTATATATACATTTTCAGAAGCGGCATGAAGCCCCTAAGAAACAGAGCAAAAACGAAGTGGCTAATGTGAGCAAAAAATGCACAATATGTAAAAGAGTGTTTTTTTGTCTCACACCGTCAGATGTCACCACCGTCAGATTTTGTTCCGCTCATCATCTTGTTCCATGTTTTACTAAATTGTGCTGGTTAATGAAACATTACCAGACATGTTAGTAATAATTGTGACCCAAACTTATACTCCAGCCTCCACTGAAGTGCATTTGGAGGGTTTTTTGTCACAAAACCTGACGGTGGTGACATCTGATGTAGTTCACAAAAAAGCATGTGTTTTACATGTTTTTGACAAGTTTTAAGAATATGCTTCCAATAAGTATCTACAATTATGTTGAATTGTAAAAGTAATTCACTTAAATACAGTAAACATATTTTTTTTTTACTTCTAATTCTGTCTGATGCTGGTGACAAAACCAAGAAAGAGCCCATTTTATGAAAAATGTAAAACATGGGGAGCTTGGCCAATACATTCACTGCACAGCCAAGACCTTCATCTATGATAATACACCTCTATATTTTGGATTTGAACAACTTAAAACCTGTTTATGCCACATTTTCAATAATCTAGGTCTACTTCCTAGAGTATCTAACAAATGAAGAAAAAACACATGCACAAACACACTGTGCACACACAAAAATAAAGTGTTTATGCTAGATGTCATTGACTTGAGAGGGCTATTTATTTTGCTAAATGTAGGTAATAATTAGGTCACTTTCACCACCTTCAGATTACTGTCACCACCGTCAGTTTTTAAGTCACCACCGTAAGAAGGAGTTTTGGACATTTTAAATGAATGTCCTTACAAAATTTTCCTTTGGAGTTGTTGAATTACCAAAGTAATTGCAAATTTAAGCCTACACGAATATTTGTGAAATTACAAAAAAATGTTTGATCTATTTAGGCATTAAGTAAGCATTGTCTGACAGCACATATTTTTAAATTAGAACACATGAAGCCGTATTAAAATAGAATGAAAGTGAATTTTCAACATTTAAAGGTGTATGTGTGAACCAAAAAACACACACAATCACTTAAAAACTCCAGATACATATGCAACCAAATCAATACACTTTTTATTGCTTTTAAATTGTGTCTGACGGTGTTGACAAAAAACAATGTATGATCGGAGAAAAACCTGATTTCTGAAAAAAACTCAAAATGGTGAGATTGGCCTTGTGCATTTCTGAAAAGCTAAGACTTTTGTCTACGAGGATATACCATATTATTTTGTAATTCACTTCGGTTTTTTCTTTCGAGATTACAACCTGTTTTAGCCACTTTCTCAAGAATCAGTGATGTGTGTGTGGTTGTGTTGTGTGATTTATTGTCCGTTATGCAATGATTGCTATAGACCACAGAATGCAATAACCGACGTCTGTCTGTGCCCAAGTCAACATCGAAGACCATTTTTCCCCTGGACTCTCTCTTTCTCCTTTCCATCCCTCCATTTATCACCAACTTTCTCTCCTTCCTCTACAGTTTGTTTCTCTGTCCCTCTATCACTCTCACCCCGTCTGTCTTCCACTCTCCATCCCTTCACCTCCTGTCATCCTTTCCCTCTTTTTTCTCTCTTTTCCCCATCAGTGTTGCCAAAACGGGTGGTTTAGCTTAAGCAAAAAAGGACATGTTTTTCTGCAGATTTATGGGCCTAGAAATCAATAGAATTTCGACAATATTGGGCGGGATTAAGTGCTTCCAGGCGGGCATTTGAGCATTTTTTGGGGGGCTCAACATCGTTCTCATCTGGCAACGCTGTCCACCATCCCTCTATTTTACATGACCATTTCACCTCTCTCTCTGTTTTGTTATCCCTCTGTTTTTCCTCACCTTTTCCTTCTCTTTCTGTCGCTCTCATGTCTATTTTCTGCCACTCTTTCTCTTTCTTTCTCTCTCTCCTTCTCCATCTCCCTCCTCCACTTCTCTTTCCTTTCTCTCCATCTCCCTCTTGCTCCCCTCCTTTTTTCTGGAAAAACATGACATGTTTTGTGTGTTTGTCTCTGTGTGAGTATCTGACTGTGTTGGTATGTCCATATAGTGGTCTGTGTGTGCATGTGCAGTGCACGCTTGTGTGTGTGTGCGCGCACGTGTGTGTGTGTGTGTGTGTGTGTGTGTGTGTGTGTGTGTGTGTGTGTGTGTGTGTGTGTGTGTGTGTGTGTGTGTGTGTGTGTGTGTGTGTGTTGTGTGTGTGTGTGTGTGTGTGTGTGTGTGTGTGTGTGTGTGTGTGTGTGTGTGTGTGTGTGTGTGTCTTTTGGGGAGGGGCGGTCTCTTCTGGAGGGGAATTCCTACCAGCCAGCTTAATGGCTTTGTTATTTTTGAGCGATGACTTGGAGCAGAGCGCAGAGACACACAGATATGTGTGTGTGTGTGTGTGT
>NC_085876.1:10289582-10292082 GCF_034702125.1 Engraulis encrasicolus
TGTTTGTCTGTCTGTGTGCATGTGTGCGTGCGTGCGTGCGTGCGTGCGTGTGTGCGTGCGTGTGAGTGTGCTTGTGTGTGTATGTGTGGTTGTGTGTGTGTGTGTGTGTGTGTGTGTGTGTGTGTGTGTGTTGTCCACATCTCTGCTAAGTCTCAAACGCGACACTAATTCCATATCAGTCGCCGGCGCGGCTGTACTTCCTCCACATCGTCACATGACCGCATCGCAGCCAATGGCATTTCAGCAGAGGCTAGACACAGGAGTTCTCACAGACTGGTTTATCCTATGCTGTAGGAGTAGCCTGTTTTTTCATCGACTGTCAAATCTAATACCAATAAAAAAGAGGAGAATTAGAAAAGGAGGAGTGAAAAAGAAGAAATCATCATATATGATCAGTTCTTTGTAATTGTAAATATCAATTGCAATGAATATAAATGATTACATTCTTGTTATTATCAAATTAATAAGAGAATGTTTAACTCGTACAGTAATTGAAAAATGAAAGTTAAAAAAGTACCGTCGTTACCATTCATATTTTAAAAAAGATAACAATGCATAGTTGGTACGACAAATACAAAATAAAGTTGTTAATAAAATTAAGTATATTAGAAGTAAGATCAGTATTACTATTATTATTATTATTATTATCATCATTAGTATGCAGGTATGTTTGTGTTGACTACACAGCCGAAGGAATATAAATAGTCTCAACACTAGCTCATTTACACACAATGGAGGGCATCCTCCCAGAGATGAATAACATGCTCTCCAGGGCCCCATTACCACACACACACACACACACACACACACACACACACACACACACACACGCACACACACACACACACACGCACGCACGCACACGCACACACACACACACACCATCTACCATTATCCACAGGGAAAATCAGTGACTCGGACAGTAATTATGCACACGCACACACACACCCCTGTACCACACACACACACACACACACACACACACACACACACACACACACACACACACACACACACACACACACACACACACACACACACACACACACACACACACACACACACACACACACACACACACACACACACACACACACACACACACGGCCACACACAAACTTACCCACACACACTGTTCTAACACTCTCTCTGCTATCCCCTGCAGGCGTAACTGTGACTCGGAGTGCAGTGACGGAGAGGAGGATTTTTACTACACGGAGATCAAGCTCAACACAGACTCAGTGGCCGATGGTCTGGGGGGGTTGTCTCCCGCCTGTGGACCCCCCCAATCTGCCACCCTGAGCCCGCTCTCAGGAGGGTGCACTCTCTCGGACCAACGGCGGGCTGACCCCAACCTCTCCTCCTCCGTCTCTTCCTCCACCACCGCCAGCACTACAGGGGTCAAAGGTGAATCTGGTGGCCATGGGAACAGCAATAGCACTCCTCTCAGCCGTTCGGCACCCAGCACTCTGTACCTGGTGCACACGGACCATGCCTACCAGGTGGGGAACATCAACACATACATGTGCATACGCACACATACCAATGGCTAATTTGCCATTGAGGAAAGGGAGGACGATCCTCCCTCAAAATAATAAAGCCGGATCTTCCAGTATAAATTACAGAAAACAAAACATATTTATTATATCTTTGTTATATAATTGTTAGTATTTTATAGCTATTTAGCGATAAAAACATATACTTTAGCGCTTCTAATTCACATAATAGACCTTGGAGGACCGTCCTCCCTTCCATCCTCATTGACTTCCATTATAAATGGTGAAAACTCGGCCGTAGCGCGGGCTTTACTTTTTAACATTGAAGTGAATGGAGCTTAGGGAGGACTTTCCTCCCTTGAGGCGGGCTCTAGAGCCATGGAAGTAATCTGCCTATCAGCGAAGATGAATTCATCAAAAGCCAATCAGAATATAACGAGCTGGGTTGACAGACGACAAGCATGGACTCGGTCGTCATGACAACAATATACAAATCCATGTGCAATACACACACACACTGCACGTGTACACACACACACACTCGTGCATACACACAACATACAGTACATGTGCAATACACACTATTACTGCAGTGTATACACACACACACACAAGTGCATACATACACATACTACATGTGCATTACACACACAAGGCAAGGCAATTTGACCTTTGGTTGCACTTTGATGAAGGTCTGAGAGTCGAGTCCAGAACGTTGTGCCATTAAATGCACGTTTTGTGAAAAACGAAAGTTCGGGAGAAGTGTAATGAAATTTGACAGGTGTAAATGAACACCTGCACTCTATTCCCTGCTCGATTGTCATTCGTTGATATGCAGCGCGAAAAGATAGGCACGCCTAATGATCCATCTGAGTCTCATTCTCCGCTTGGCCACCATTTGACGGAATTGCAGTGCAATGACATTTGGCACACCCTCCAATTATCTACACCGCATTTATTCCTCGCTAACCTGTTCCCAGGCAGAAACTCGCTTTCTCGCTGGC
>NC_085876.1:10297082-10302082 GCF_034702125.1 Engraulis encrasicolus
GTGGTTTCAGCACTTGGAGGTATGTTACACATGTGTTAATTCATCACCTACAGAGTCACTTTTACCATCTTTTGTGTTGGATTTGGTCCCAGGGTGCTCTTGAAATGTTGAATTAACATTGGATTTTACTGTGTGTACATTGTCCTCTCTATGGTCTCTGTGCTTTAGAATCAACAGAAGCCTTGGTCACACTTCATTTCGATAGTACGATGGATGCACTGCAAAAAATGAAAATCTTATTTTATTAACTTATTTTTTTCTAGTTTAAAGTAAAACATCCAGTCAATCTTAATTTAAGGAAAATCACCTCATAATTAGTACTTTTGAACTAGAATTAAGAACTAAAACTAACTAGAACTTAGACCATTTAGATTTATTTCAAGACATTAAATTCTGTTAATTTGTTAACTTGTTATAAGCTATATTTGCTTGAAACCAGTGAAAAAAATCTTATCAAGAAATATGAACTTGCCCCACTGACAAATGTCTTAACCAAGTCTAAATAGTGTAATTTCTAGTTCTAAATTCTAGTTAAAAAGTACTAGCTATTAGGTGATTTTCACTTAAATTAAGATTGACTAGATGATTTTACTTGAAACTAGAAAAATAAGCATGCTAAGATTTCTTCTTTTTGCAGCGTGCTTTTTCCAGGCCAGGCTCATTGTTGTGGCGGTCAGAGTAATCGTTTGGCAGCCTGAGGCCCTGGTTTGAAGCTGGCCATTAGGTTATAATTAGCTAACAATAAAATAAAATGAAAATAAAAATCTGAATTTCTACGCACTTAATGGCACAACCTATGAGTTAGAGAGAGAGGGTCCGAGGCACTCTGAAGTAGCCTGATTATCATGGGCTTTCAAACTCTTCAAGACTTGGTCTGACCAAGAGCAAAACAATTAACGTTTCCCAAACGGCATGGTTGACCCACCTCGCTAGGTTTGCTACTGGTTAACTGGTTTCCGAAAAAAGGTGTGTGAAGTTCCCGATTTTTCCAGATATCCTAAACAATATTTACATTGCTCTTGGCCTGACTAACTCTGAAGTCCGTTTAAAGTCCTTTATTTAGACATGGACATCAAGGACTTCAGAGTGCCTCGGACCCTCTCTCTCTACCTCAAGTTTGCCCTTTTGGATACCGATGAGCACCTGGAGATTTTTATTACCCCACAGACGCAACTTATTCTCTCTCTCTTTCTGTACACGACACAACCTATGAGTTGACTGTCCAAATGAAGGGTTAGTGAAGCTAGTCTGGAGCTAATCTCCTAACACGACCCTCCCCAACCCCATCCTCCGTAGGGCTCTGCTGTGTTCAGTCCTATGACGTTGTTATAGTGTGAGCTATGAAAAAACCAAACTATCTATCTCCTCCATTTTAATATAGAAAGCTTTATACTGTAGAGGATGACTATGATCTTCGCAAGTGGTGCGTACACGGTCACAAAAGACTAGTATGTGTGTGTGTGTGTGCGTGTGCGTGTGCGTGTGCGTGTGTGTGTGTGCGTGCATGTTCGTGTGTTTGTCATGTGTGGGGCCTGGCTTTCACCAGACTACATCACAAAACAATGGTGCAAAGCAGCATGGGATTTTCCAGGCTAGTGTGTGTGTGCATGTGCGTGTGTGTGTGAAGAGGGTTTGTACTCTACTTTATAGCCTGGGTGCTTCGCCTCCTCTGGACTTCCACGTTGCTAGATTGGTGCTGCTAGCATTAACACACGCCAGTGTTGTACGCAACTCATAGGTGTGGGAATGACTTAATTTGGTGCCACATGCTGCAGGCGTATAAGCTAAATCTCCAAGCTGGACCGTAATGGTGCTAGTCCGCAGACCAATTACATACCGAAGTATAACTGCACTTAACATCGGCAAAGTTGAGCCCTATGTCCTATTGAGCCCCGGTCCTCACCAAAACAAACGGTGCACTTCTCGAAACCATAGTTGCTCTGTTAGTTACTTTGTTGTTTGCAATGCAATTTCTCATTGGCAAATACGCAAGTTGCTAACTGGCGAACAACTACGTGTATGCTTTCGAAAAACACCAGTCATGAGTCTTTATGGTCCTCAACCAACAATGCCAAACATGAGTCGCTTTGATTCACAGCAGACAGTACAAAAAATGACCCTGTATGGTCCTCACTGAACTGCATTGGCACTCACTAAAGTTTTCAGTGTTAATTGAACACTTAGAGAGTCAAATTTAACACTCATATGCTGTATTCAGGCTGTCCAGAAAGGTGCTGGTGCCTGCTTCCGCACCAGTTACATTTGCAACCTGTGGTTACCTGCGAACCTAGTGCGATCAGACAGGGTTGTGCTTTGCAATGTCACCATGTGTTACGCGGATTAGCCTGCTGACGTGTAGGTTGTCGTCACGGTTCACAGAGAAAATTCAAGTATTTTTCGTTTCACAGCGTGAAACAACTTTAGGGTTCTGTAACTTTCGGTGTGAGCAGATTCTCGGTTTGGTAGCAGGCGCCGGCACAGTTCAGCTGATAGTGTCAGACTAGCCCTGAAGAATTCACTGTGGAAAGCTTACAACAAAAATGCGCACCGATATATGAGTCTTACCTGTAATCGGCAGCATTGGCAAAGCTTTCATAGAGCTGACTCAAGGTCAGTGCTGAAGGGGCCATGTCAGGATAGTGACTGACCATGGGCTCTTTGCTTTGCACATGTCTGCCATGACTTTGAAAATAAAAAAACCCCTCCATCTCTTTACCAAGGTTTGAGCAGTTGCTATGACAGCGATTGCAACCTTGCGGAGTGTGTGTGTTTGTGCGAATAGTGCTTGCAAATGTTCATACATGTGTGTGTGTGTGTGTGTGTGTGTGTGTGTGTGTGTGTGTGTGTGTGTGTGTGTGACAGCCAGCGAAAGAGACCGAGATTTTAAGTCTATAAATATATGAATTTGTGAGTGTGCGTGCGCGAGTGTGTGTGTGTGTGTGCTCGTGCACGCGCATGTGTGCGCTATTACCTGATGCTTCCCTCCTGACCCTCCTCTGTTCTCTGTTGACCCTGTAAGAGATGAAAGAATAAAGCAAGCACACCTGTTGCAAATCCGTCGCCATGGATACCGTCTGCGTTTGGTGCTTTTCTTTTGTTTTCCTCCATCCTAACAGCGATATACTGATGTGCTCAAAACAACTCCGATACGTATGTATATTATATACACACACTCCCCTATCCGCTACCTACCTACTACAGTAAATTACCGTAACAACACACCAGTTATGTATTACTCTTATCCTACCGTCTACCTACAGTACCATACAGTGCAAATACCGTAATCTCGATTATTGTTGTTGTTAGTTATGCACAGCATTTTAACCTGTACAGCAGCTTCAAGCCAATGGACAGTCGACACAGATAATGCTATAGAACATCAGAAGGGTTTCCGTAGAGATGGTCCAGGTCACTGATTGGATCTGATCCGGTGACTCCTGAATTGCACTCTGATGCTGATCCGCTTTGGAAATGGGCTAAAGTTGGATCATTCAGCAGCCGGCGAAGACCTTGGTTGAGTCTTGAGTGATCACTGGTAGGCTCTACCTTGACACACAGTATCTTTGGAGAAGTGTGACTGCGTGCTGACTCAACTGTGCCTAGAGTGTGTAGAGTTGTCTTTAAACAGCAGTGTGTGTGTGTGTTGTATGCATGTGTGTGTGTGTGTGTGTGTGTGTGTGTGTGTGTGTGTGTGTGTGTGTGTGTGTGTGTGTGTGTGTGTGTGTGTGTGTGTGTGTGTATGTGTGTGTGTGTTTGTATGTGTGTGTGTTTGCATGCCTGTGTGTGTGTGCACGCGCGTGTAGACAGCCCATGTGTGTTGGCCAACACTATCAGTGTAAGCAATGAGTGTAAATGAGGGCCAGATAGAGCCAGGTCATGGTAATGGAATATCACATGATGAGTATCACATGATAGATGCATGAGTGTTGTCACAGTTATGATTAACAACAGGTAACATGGGAGTCAGCTGTTTAAACAAGTCATACACACATTATAAGTGTACCGGTGCTAGAGGAGCCATAGGTGTTAGTGATGTGTCGGTCGCAAACCATCTGGCTTGGACGATCTGGCTCCTTGTATAAGTAAGCAGAGCCAAAAGAACTAGCTCTCCAAAAAGAGCCGGAGTTCCCATCATTAATAGGATGTGCCTTGAGAAAGAGCCATACTGGCAGAAGATGTATAGAATGCTTCTGGCGTGTTCTAATAACAAAGTTCTAGAATGCTTTTACCGTGTTCTTTGAGTTCTGGAATATTCTAAAAGACAAGAGGTGTAATGCTTGTAGGGCCTGCTCTAAAGAAGAAGGAAAAAAACCAATAAGCTACGGGAGCCTGGCTCTTTCTGCCAACTCCCAGGTTGCCATGGAGTTTTGGGGGTCGCTGGGGTGTATAGCCACATGATTGGCGTGTAGATTTAAAGGAGGGAGGTCCCTCAGGCTGCTGAGAAAAGCGGAGAAAGTGACTGTGCCTTGTTCTGAAGGGGGGGGAGTTGTGTACAGTGTGTGGAGGTGGTGCACACAAAAGCGAAGGAATGTCTATGGCGTCGGCGAGTCTGAGTTCTCTGTTCTGAGTTCCGTTCCTTATGGTTCCTTGAAGTTCCGTACTTTAAGGGTTTTTTCTGCTTTTTTTCTGACCAAAAGGAGCACTCCAGAACCGAGCCCTGAAGTTTTAAGGACTCGAGGCGTGTGTGAGGCTTTTCTCTTGGGCAGGTGTGAATACTGTAATTTAGGTTCCGCCACCAAGTGGTAGACGTTCTAGAGTGTTCTCTGTGTTCTCCTGATTGGGGGGGGTTGTGTTTTTTCCTGATCTCTTTTCTCCGCTGAAAAGATGGGGGCTTGTCTGTTGAACGGAGGCTTGTCTCTATCACTCTCTCTCGCGCGCGCGCTCTCTGTCCATGTTGCAGAGACGCTGTCTCGTTTTGCACCTGTGCTTTTATTTCCTTAATCGTGTCAGGGGGCGCTGTTCCTGTGTAATAGTAATAACGACGCTTTCGATAATAATAA
>NC_085876.1:10307082-10322082 GCF_034702125.1 Engraulis encrasicolus
GTGTGTGTGTGTGTGTGTGTGTGTGTGTGTGTGTGTGTGTGTGTGTGTGTGTGTGTGTGTGTGTGTGTGTGTGTGTGTGTGTGACAGTGTATGTGTGACAGTGTGAATAAGCTACAAACAGACATGGTTCACAGCTTTTTACCACTCCTCACCAGAGAAGCACAATGTGTGTTCTTCATCGATCATACAGTATAACATTTCCCACTTGATCTAGATACAGTAGTTTTGCTTGTTCATGATAGCATTGCATGACGAGACCATGGGCGTCTCTCTCGCAGGGAGGAAGTTGGAGGTGAGGTGTTGTTTCCACGTAGCAGGATATTTTTCTAGCAGGGTATTTTTTTCTCCTGTTCAGGTGTAAATGCAACATGTGGATAAAAATAAATCCTCCATTGTAACAAATGCGTTTCAGCCCCCTAAACAGGATATTTTTTTCTCCTGCTTTTTTTCCTCCTGGATTTTAAATATCTGCTAGTGGAAACGGAAGACCAAAACCAATGCAACCAGGAGAAAAAAATATTCACATATAAAAATATCCAGATACGTGGAAACAGCACCTGAGACTCATTTGGATGTGTGTTAGTGTTGCCACCTCTCCCAGGTTTCACCTGCTTGTCCCAGCTTTTAGTGGCCTGTCCCAGGGAGAAATAGATGTTCCCTGGACACTGAACGAAAGAAGAACAGAGGTCAGACATGGGTGGCATCTCTCAGTTGTAAGTGAGAGTGATCTCACAGCGATCTTACAATGAGACTTTGATGTGTGCTAGAGTTGCCACCTGCCCCAGGTCTGCCCCCCTGGTTGTCCCAGGTTTTAAAGGCCTGTCCCCGGGAGAAATGTAGCCTATTTTCCCTGGACATTGAACGAAAGACTATGACAGAGTCTGACAGAGGTGGCAACTCGAATGTGTGTGCATTACATTTCGAAAGTTGTTCTATGAGGAAGTATGCTGAGGAATATTCCAGAAAGGTCATTGAGTGGTGAACCGTGGCTAGCTAGCTTAACCTGGAGTTGGTGGGGAAATCAGCGAATAACAACCTGGACTTCTCCTTAGCTCAACTAAATGACACCTGGCAAGACATCTGTAGTTGGTTTACCACTTTCTCTTGGTTAACTTTGCCTGACGTGTCACTTACCATGTTCTTGGAATCCCCTACAGGAAGTGATGGTTGTTAGGTCAGTGCACAGCACACCATAGTAGCATGAGGCATCAGCATACAGCATAGTAGCTAGGCTACTGTACACACATACAAACACACTAAGTCACTACAGTTCACAACCGTGGTTTCCATGGTCACAGCGCACAGCATTTTGTTGCTGTCACTTCAGGATCACGCTTTGTCCATCTGCAATTGCGCCATGAGTAATAATATGCAATTTACAACAATTACGGCGGTGTTGTTTTCTATGAATATTGGTGTTGTTTTTTCCACAGTGTGTGGGACATGCACAGTCACACATTCACTCACGTGTAACACACATGCACACACGCACACTCACATATAAACTCACACAAGTCTGTTGCTTAGGGCGAAGTATGGGTTCAGCGTTATCATAGATACCGCACTTATTTTGTATCCAGGAAGCTAGAAGTTACTGCAATACATAAATACGAAGCACTTATAACTGTAACCTTATATGTCTCACAAAACAATGTTTATTGTATATCATATTTCAATTTGTCTTTTATTTCTACTGTTATTTCGAGCTATAAGAAGATAAAAAAGACCTCGAACTACAAAAAGGTTCAAACTTGTTGACTGTTATAACTTTTGACTTTTTGCTGGCTGTGCTAGATTTTAATCCCCCTCTCAGTTGACTGGAACTGTATATACCCCAACTCTGCCACTCCTGTGAACAGTGACAGTGTTCTTCTGGTGTTTTGTTGGTGCAAAAATGTTGTTGTCTTCTGTTCTCTCTCTCTCTCTCTCTCTCTCTCTCTCTCTCTCTCTCTCTCTCTCTCTCTCTCAGTGTGTAACCAGTGGGTTGAGGACTTGAAATTCGCTGGCCCACTGGGAAATATAGGCCTATTATGAGTAAAAAAAGTAAATAAAATTGTTTTTCGGGCAGCTGTTTATTATATGGTGTGTGGTGTCATGTTTTTTTCCCCACACTGAGGAAAAGACAGATAAAGATTTCATGAATCAGAAGCTGTTTACACAAGGATTATTTTTGAAAATGCACTGGTTTTGGCATCTTGTTGACACGAAAACAGACACGTAAAACTCCAGTTTTTTTTAAAAAAAATATCCCATTTAGGGGGGTGAAACGCAGCTGTCACAATTGAGTTTTTATTTTTATCTACCAGTACATGTCGTGTTTATATGTGAATGGATATTAAAAAATCCACATAGGTGTAAAACCTGGACAATTCTTTAGCGTTCAAACAGGTGCATTTTTACGTTCTTTTCTACGTTCACAAGGTGCACAAATGACATAGGATACAACGAGAACACGGCCATCATGTCCATAACAAAACAAGACGGCCTGCTGGTGTTGTTTTCTAAATTACGACAGCAAAGGATTACAAATATTAGCCTGTGAAGAGGACAAGAGGAGGCATGAAGAGGGGAAAAAGAAGAGGGGAAAGGAGAGGGGGAACAGTAGAGGGGGAACAGCGTTTTTCCTTTTCTGAGGACTACAGTAGTATGCATGGGGACCGCTAGGGGGGGGGAAGTGGTACAGATTGTCAGGGGCCCTTAAGGGGGCCCAAGCACTGAGGGGCCCTTAAGGGGGCCCAAAATTTTAATCTTTCATTGGGCCCAACATTTCTGGCAGCGCCCCTGGCTGTATGCATCATCAATGAAACTGTAGCATAAATTGGAAGGAGAGGGGGCATGACCTAGGGTTCTCTCCATCATCCTGAATCCTGTCCTCCCTTGTGCTTGTGGCCTTGAGATGACATTGAAAGACGTCATTGACTACAGAAGTTTAATTCGATATCTCTCAAAAGCACAAGTCAAGGACATTTTCTCATTTGGGATGTTGGATGGCCAAACGTTCCCCAAAAGATGTTGTTTCCAGCCTGACAGCAGGGCACCTTTGTTGTTTTTCTCCACAGAGGCGGATTGTCAGTGAAGAGCGAGGCCAAAGGCACCGGTTGAGGACGGGAGTTAAGATCATGGAACGAGCCCATAACCCATAGTGTGTGTGAGCAGAGCAGGGGCTAGGCTGGTGAATAATTGATCTGGCACAGGCAGCAGAGAGGGACAAACAGAGCACACAGCCCACTCATGAGGGAAATTACCCCAGCCAGTCAACCAGGAGGGCCAGTGTGGGAGGTTGATGGGATGCCATGAGGGATAGGGATGGGGGGAGGGGGTGGGGGCATGTAGGCTAATAGCAGAGTCCAAGGCACACTCCTTCCCCATCATGTGACTTAAACCCTGATCTCTAAATGTAATATGCACCAATGTCTGTAGCACTTTACTTGATGTGTTCCTGCATATCACATTCATAGCAGCTGTTATAAAGTGTGCACAATGCATTCATGATTGCTTCATGACCCATGAATATAAAAGTTAAACAAATTGGCATTGCTGGTTTGAACCCTCGATGATTACTAAGAGGGGGTTAGATGATTTAGTGGCATCATGTAGCACATGCCACTCCAAGCGCAAAACTCCGAAAACTAACCTGTCAGTGAACAATGTGTGCCACCAACCTATAAACATGCTGAACTGTGCCTAGACCAAAACCCATTCTAACCCTACCTGACAGTGAATGTGTGTCCACCACCCAAAAACATAGCCTTCCTTTGGCATGTCACATGCCACTAAATCACCTAACCCCTACTGGATTTGCTTCAGTGGCAGGGACAGAACTTTGAATGAAAAAAAAATCTCTGTCCCTGCCAATGGAGTAAATCATACATCCAGATTAGTTGCAATCAGGACAGGTTCAGAACAAACATAGCAATGCTGTTTTGCAATTGTTGAACTTTTATTTTGACAAATTGGTGTCCTTCCGTCTTCCTTGTTTATGAAATGTTTGGTATGAATGAATCCTTCATGCAAAGTGTATATAATGCAATGTTCATGCAATGTGTTATGTAGCGACACGTCAAGTAAAGTGTAACCCCAACGGGTCTCTTGTGGAATGGATATGATTCGCGACGCAAAATGGACAGTGTTAAGTCAACTACCAGGAGAGCAGGCTCTCCATTCAACACACATGGGATGGACAGGGCTGTGACTGGCAAATGGCAACCAATCAGGAAAATGTAGGCCTATAGTACAGAGAGCTGTCCCATTTGGATGGGGACAGTGATTTTGTATGCATTTTCATGTTAGAGAATCCTTAATTAATGTGGAATCACACAGGTATTATACACCGGTATGATGTGAATGAAACACTTGACTAACGTGTTTTATTCAAGAACAAAATGGTTCATTTTCCTAACGGTACAAATGCCAACAGGTTCTTCTTTCAACAAGCTCAACCCTCTTTGATAAATCAAATAGACCACAACTGCCAATTAACCACTACGCTGGCCTTGTGGTCTATAGTGCCCCACTGTGTCTACTGTCGGTACTACAATAAGAGGCAGACAACTTGAGGCTGTGTGTGGAGTTTTATTTATTTTAGCAGCAGACATACAAACGAGCAACATGTGAAGTGATTGTGTGTGTGTATGAGAGAGAGAGAGAGAGAGAGAGAGAGAGAGAGAGAGAGAGAGAGAGAGAGAGAGAGAGAGAGAGAGAGAGAGAGAGAGAGAGAGAGAAATTGTGGCAACAAGTTACTGAATAAAGCCATGGGTTCAGAGTCCCCCAAAAACATAGATCGCTGCACTAAGAAAAAAAAGGCCAATGGAAAGCATTTTGGTCACAATCTTCTCTTTGATCCAGACAAGGTAAACATTTTCTCTCCTTTGGTCGGTTATTGGGGCAGAGTAGTGAATAGTCTAGATACATGTAGTATCACACATAAACAGCAGGTGGCATACTTTCCCATCTACAACACTTCACTGTCCATAAGTCACAGGAGAGGGGCATTTTTAGACCTTCGATCAAGCTATAATGCAAATAAAAATTAAATGAATAAAAAACAAAACCCCCAAATGTAATTGCAATTAGTGAATGGTTTGTCACGTTACAAAGTTGTTACAAAGACACAATTTTTTTTTTCAGTTTTGAAACTTATTAAAGCTGTTTTCTTCCAGGAACACTCACTCAGATGTGTCAGGGCCCTTCTGAAGGATTCCACAAGAAAAGGCCAAACTACATCAGTCTTCATAACCTTTAGCAGTCTTTCTCAAAGACCTTGGATAGGCGTAACCATAATCAACCACTGCTGTTTCCTTCTGTCTCTCACCATCACTAGATAGACACAAACATTTCAGTTTGTTTTTCTCCCTTTCCTTTGTACTGTATGTCTTTCAGACTTTATTCGGCTTCTTTCTCTCTTTCAAATCACCCCCTTCTCTGCCATATTCTCCGCTCTCTTGCTCTCGCTCTCTCTAGTTAAACTTTGCCATGTCTGGAATGTACTCATGAATTTCATTAACCATTGAGCAAGCCCAATAGTTGCCTGCAGCGTTGAACGTGAACAAAAATCTACTTGATAACAGGGCCCTAAAATCTAATGAAAAAAACAAACAAAACAACTACATATGTAATCTGCGTCTTTACATGAAAACAAAACTATATTAGCCTGTTAATTATGACTCTGTAACTGCAACTTAAAATAAACATTAGCATCTACGTTAGCCCACACACATACAGAGACAAAAAAAACGAACAAACAAAAAAAAACACTTTGTATAGAACTATAATTATACACTTTACATGAGAAGTAATCTGTCTATCCGCTTGGTCGTCATGGGCGACCACTCTTCCATAATGGAGGAAAGTGAGTGGGTCGTTAGTGGCTAGCATGAGGAGCATGAGTTAGCAGCTATTAGCAACGACATCTCGTGACCTCTAAACTTAGACGAGGCAAAAAAGAACATGCTCAAGCAGCTACACACCCCACCCCAACCCCCATGTTATTTGGTCAAAGAATAGAACTTGTGTCTACTCCAGGGCTGTCCTTCAACAGCATCAAACAATCTTCACCAAAACAATCAAACAAACAACGCTGAGGGAGATAATGATGACACTATGAAGATCACTGGGTTAGTTGGTGCTGCATCTGCCTAGCTAAACCAACTAGCAAAGTTTTAAGTTTGACAAGTTTGCCCACAAGTTTGCCAAGCGCGAACACGCACACACGCACCAAAATTTGTGGAAGACTGGGAACAAAGGTGCATCTTTGTATTCCCCAGTCGCTGGTCATATCAGCATTTAATAGAAGACCAAGTGTGTGTGTGTGTGTGTGTGTGCATCTGTTCATGTCAGCGCTCAAATAAAGAGCATGAGCATCTCAATTACCAGCTTGAGCTGTGACCCATCCTGTGTGTGTGTGTGTGTGTGTGTGTGATATCCCATCCCATCCTTGGTGAAGAGGAGCACGAGGCAACAGTCCCACAACCTCTAAAGCTTGAGTCTAAACCCTCCCCATAAAACCAAACCACCACCACACATACAACAACAGCGGGGGCTTTGGCGTCTAGACAGGCAGTTTAAAACATGCCTGAACAAAAACACACTGATTAAAGTCAGGACTGTTGAGGAAAGAATGGTCACGTCAGGCAGCCTGAACATACCTTTGGCTGGTCACAAGGTGCTTAAGGACCTAAAAGGTCAAAACAATTAGACTGTACAGACATATGTAGGGAGTAGGGATGTAACTCAGAGCCTTCATGGCCATTCAATGTAGATTTCTTAAGCCAACGATTCGATTATTTTCAACACTGGAGAATGCTGCACGATTCGATTCAATTCGATTCAGTGGTTTATGTTTTCCCTAACAGGTTAGGTTATGTAAAAAAATGAAATAAATTAACAAAAGCTTTAATATTTGCATGCATATTATTTGAGAAACATTGTTATTACTAGTCAGTATTATCATTAATGCTCAAAATAAAATGCCTCACAAATTGAGTGCAACAGTATCAAAAGTAACAACCCCCCACAACGTTAATCGAATTGCTGCCTGTAGGATTGATGCATTGATACAAGTTGATTATTAATTTTGAGCCCCCTAGAAGGAACATGGTGGGATGTTATTATCAAGCACAGTGTTCACAATCATACACAAATTCACAATCATTCCTCCTTCATCAGTTATGTCTCCATAGCCGAATGTCACTATGACAAAGAACATGTACAATGTACCACACTTTTAGTGCAAAAAAACCCAAAAAAACACAGAAATTAGTCAAAGGGTGAAAGTGATGTAAGTAAACAGTGTTCTCCTTTTCGTCATCGTAGGAATCAGAAGACCTTGTGCAAAAAAATCTAATAATAACGGAGGATGAGGTGGGACACGTTCTGTCCACCTCATACAACATCAATTTCTGGAGAGGAAAAAAACACACTGAGCTTCACCTTTTTGAGCTCCTCAATCATAAGAACAGGTAAGACAATTATAGAGTTTAAGTGCTCGAACTTCATCGGCTAATGCTAGTTAGCCCGGTGAAACAGTTGGGGCATTTGCCTGAAGCATGGAGCAGGAAGTGAAAAAGTAAGACAAATTCAGCTGAAACATGCTAGTGACTACTACAGGTAGGCTGTAAGGGTGACAACGTAGAATCCTACATAGAACACTATAACTGGGGTCCAAATACACAACTGTAAAATCATATCCATGTTTTGACGGTGGGTTGTACCACCCCAAAAAAATTGAATAGGAAACAGCAAGCTTGTCTTCAACTGTAAACACTCACATACTGCTCAACATTCTGCTTTGAGTCGCAATTTGCAATCAGCAACTCTTTCAACCAGTAGAATTCTATCTTACAGCCTCACATGAGATAAAAGGAAATGTGGGCGACAATCGTTTGCGATGATACAGGGGAGTAGCGATTGACCAACTGTCATAAGAGGGGGTTTCTGCTGAGAATCAGGCCGATAGCCTTGTAGTTTGAGCCCAGCTTAAAGGTGACATAATTGTGCTTAACAAGTAAGATGTTGTGCTAAGGTTGACTATTCTGTACAGGTCAAACAAGTGTGCTAAGTTCTGAATATGTCGTACAGATATCCTATACAAGTAAGACAGGTTTACAATGCAAGACAGTTGTGCTATTCTGTACAGGCGGTGATGGAAAACCTGGATTCAGATGCTACAATCCAGTGCCACATATTCCAAATGATACGATTACCTGTCCAATTCAACCAGGTTATTCAAAATTAGGGTAAAGGATATCTAGAATCAGTGGCACTGAATCATAGCTTCTGAATCCATGTTGTGCATGACAGCAGGTGACATAGATGTGCTTTACCTAACGATGAGAGAGAGACAGAAAATGTTTTTTTTGTCTACAAGGTACACTGTGTACAGGTGTGGTGCTTAGATCAGATCGGTACATTACATTGGCTAGCTGTAGCTGTAAGGCAATTGTGCTATTCAGGTTGAGCTACGTGAAGCAGGTGTGATGATGTTATTCAGGTGAGTGGGAAGCCGTGGCCTAATTGGGGCAGCCACAGCCTAATGGTTAGGGAGATGGTCTTAAGATCAGAGGGTTGTAGGTTCGAATCCCACCATTACCTCTCCCTACAACCAATCTCCCCCTATACCTCAGTCCATGGCTGAAGTGCCCTTGAGCAAGGCACCTAGCCCTACATTGCTCCAAGGACTGTAACCAATACCCTGTAAAATAGTGGTAAGTTGCTTTGGATAAAAGCGGCAGCAAAGTATAATGTAATGAGTGGCAGCAGGGAGACAGACAGGTGCGTTGTATCAAGGGTGAGATGGGTAACCCCAGGACACTGTAAAACAGGTATCGGGGGGGAGAGAACGGAAGGCAGAAATCCAGTGTGTGACTACCCTGGAGTTTATATACACGGTGCATTTATCATGCACACACACACACACAAAATACACACATACATGGCAAAGAGTTAGTAACGGAACGAGGTGAGATCATGTAGCATGTGGGCATCCTACACAGTCCAAACGTCCAACCACCCAACACATGTTGGATAAAGAAACCAAACTGAGAAACTTCTTACAGACTGACTTGGTGGCTGTGTATTGAGTGTGTGTTCACATATGGTGGTGTTGCATGTTTGGACATGGTGAAGAGATTCACATTTGTGGTTGTACAGCATTGGTTGCGGTGTTTGGGATCTGGATATGGCAAGTGTCTGGGGTTGGTGGTTGTTTTTGGCTCAGGCATGGCATATTTGGGGTTAGCTGGTGGGGTGGAGTTATGTGCGGCACTCAGTGGGGTGGTTTAACCAGTGGTTGTGAGTGCTTGGTGGCCATGGTGGAGGTGGGGGTGGTTTAAATGAAGGTACACAAGGCATTTGGCTGAGATATTCAGGTGTGGGCATCTGGTGGGGTGCTGCCGGATTCTGATTGGCTCGAGATTGACTGGAGCATTTGCAGGGGTCGGGCAGGTAACGAGGAGAAAGAAAGGCAATCGTTTGAGAGGCTGGGTCAAAGGCAGGCGATTGGTTGATACGCTAGGGTATGTGGGAGGGAGGGGCTCTCATTGGAGGATCCCAGCTGATGCTGGTAGCAAAGCTGCTGGTAGCGCGATGAATGAGGTGGGGTGTACAACTGTAGAAGGGCGGCAGGCGGTTGGTTGAGATAATGGCTTGAAAACAAACAGGCGGCTGGTTGAGACGCTGGCTTGAAGGCAGGGCATTGGGTTGAGACGCTGGGTTGAAGGCAGGCCATTGGTTGAGGCGCCGGGGCTTGTGGGGTGTGCTGGGTTCTCATTGGGGGATCTCTACTGATGGTGGCGGCGAGGCTTCTGGTTGGGTCTCTATGGGCTCGGCGTTGGCCGTGGAGTTCATGACCTCTTCGATGTTGCCGGTGGAAGGGGTGGGGCTTATCTTGGTCTGGATGGAAAACAAAAATGGCCGACAGAGACAGCGGTGAACGGTCGCAAGTGTGTGTGTGTGTGTGTGTGTGTGTATGTGTGTGTGTGCTTTTGTTAGTGTCCATCCATTTTCCATTTTGTGTGTGTTTAAAAAAAAAAAATCTGCTCACCTTCAGAGTCTCCACTCTCTCTTCGAAGGACTTAAAAGTCGGTGTGTTCCTGAAACACATAAACCGCAAATGAGCTGCAAAAACACATGTGCGCGTGAATCACACACACAGACACACACACACACACAACTAGGGCACTGGAACAGGGCACTGTGGGAAAATGTCAGACCAAAGACCTACAACACTTGGGTGCAGGTCACATGCAGGCACACACTCACATGTACAGTACACACACAAACACAAACACACACACAAACACACACACACACACACACACACACACACACACACACACACACACACACACACACACACACACACACACACACACACACACACACACGCACGCACATTGCACACACACACAAAACCCTGTGTGTGGACAGCCCACTGACTGATAAAGGCCTGTTGCCATTGTGTCTCTATGTGTCCAGCGGGCCCAAAGGCCGATTACAATTCCATGGGCCCCTGGGCCTGACAAAAAAGAAAGCCCCCCCTCAATGGGTGTTGCTAGTTTTCAAAACAAGCAAGGTGGGGGGTGGTTAACCCCAGAGAAAAGGTGAAAATACAGTTATTAAAAGAGAATGTAAATATACAGGCTAGAGCTTCAGAGGAGCTTCCTTGAATCTTGGAGCCCCAGGGCTTGGGCCCAGTAGGCCCGTGCAATAACCCGTCCCTGAGCAGGGCCCTGAGAGCCCCCAGTGTGTAACCCAAAGCCACACAGCGCAACCCAGAAACGGCCCCCACACAAAGGCCCCGGACACGGCAGTCATGTCAGCTCTGCCCCCCCCCCCCTCCTCCTAAAGAGCTGCGGGGATCCAGTTTCACCCCTCCACAATAGAAACCGGCTAGGCCAGAATCGAGCAGCCACACTGGGGATGAGTGTTATTGACATGGCTTCCTTTTTCCCCGTTCCTGTTTGAATGAGATGCCGACGGCCTCACCTACAGTCTCGTCCATATTGCATCAATGATGGGATAAACAACTCTATGACAGCATAGCATTGCATATAGGAGAGTATGTATAAATACACTGTCCAGCCAAAAAAAGTTGCTGGTCAAAGGAAAGCGTTTGATTAAAGCACACATTTGTAGTGGCGTGGTTTCGATAAGCGTATGCAATGTCACAAGATTTCATTCTATCCACGGTGGCATTCATTTTTCACCAAGACCCCGTTTTGATATTGGTGGAGTCTGAAGGCGGTGGCAGTGTAGTATACAGTATAATACGCATGTATAATAGTACACACCGAATTTTATCAGTGCCACTTCATACAAAAATGTGCTAAGTGTAAACAAAGGCATACGGTATAAAATAGCGCTTTGTGAAGTTTGATTGTATAACATTTATCGGGCATGATTTCTCAGCTGTGGAATAAGGCTTGAAAAGAGAATGAAAAGCAAGCAAGGCGTTGTAAACCTGCTTTAAAAAAACAGTTTCACAAGCCTTAATTACTGACATGGAGAGCAAGGTAAAGCACGGTAAGGGGTGAGGTGGAGACCCAAATTTAGCTGGAGGAGCTGATTCAGCAGAACTCTCTCACCACCCTCTCATTCTTCAACGTCTGCAGTCTAAGTAGGGCACCACTGGACTCCATTGTGCTGCCCTAAAAAAAAGAAGTAAAAAACACTAAAACCCCTAAATGTTGCTACATGTGAACAAAGCTGTCCTTTGACACTTGTTTATGTGTGCCGAGCCCTCAGATGGCCATACAAGTCAGTTTACACAGGGGGCAGCCGTGGCTGAACGGTTTGGGAGTCGGTCTGGGCAAGGGAAGGCTGCGGGTTTGAATCCTACAACATCCATGACTAGGTGCCCTTGAGCAAGACACCTAGCCGCACATTGCTCCACGGATTGTAGCCAATGCCCATGCCATGTAAGGGTCAACCACAGCGAATGCCATTATTGTATGGACCAAATGATCTTTTTTGATTCTTAGTGGATTATCTAAGAAGCATATCCAATACAATACATTATTATATGGTGCGACGTCATCGGTCGAATGCTCCATTCATTTCAACGGGGCTCCCCAACGTTCGCACGTCTGTTATTTTTCGATAACGGACGGGTTGGTCTATAACAGACCGCTGTCAATGGCAACAAGACTTTTCACTGCTAAAGCGACTTTTCAACAAGACTCTAATCAGCTGCTGTGATAGACAACACCTGTTGTCCTGGCTACCTAGCTGTTGCCTAGCGGTGTTCCACAACGGCACTGTTTTGTTTTGCGCAGCAACAATGTTTTAACATGAAAAACTATAATAAACTTAACATTAAATAGGCCTAAAGAAATGTCCCCGCCATGTGTGAATCATTTAAGTATATCCATATAATAAGCGGGTTAACACTTCAGAGAGAACCTCCGCTCTGCGTCGGGGTCTTAAGATTCTCTCTGTCGTGCTGCTATTCCACGGTAGCGACCTTCTCGCCGAACGTTAACCCTTACTTAACGACCAAATAATAATCAATTTATGGGCATTAGCTGTGATTGTTCAATGAGGGTTTTTTTTGGGGGGCTCTGACGTCAGGTGGTACAGTGAGTCATTTGCCCTTTCCGGAGCTCCTTATCCAGAACTGTACTAACACAATCACTCCACCTCAAAATGACTGGGCCAAAGTTGACTGGAGCACTGTACAGGCCAAAAGTGTGGACTCACTTTCTCATTTAATTTATTATCTTTATTTTTGTGGCTATTTACAGAACTTAATTCACAGTTTTTATGCCCTCCCTGAAGATGTACTAACACATTTTTCGCGTAACAAAAAATGAAAATATATAAAAAATAAAAACAATCGTTAAAAAATATAAAAAAATGCCAAACAGTTACGTCAACACAGCAAAACTGAGGGCCCCACATGTTTAAACAAGCTTATTTTTCAGTCTATTTTCAAGTAAAAAATACCCAGTCAGTCGAGTCCATTTTAATTAATACAAGCAATGCAAGAGAGATTTCCTTGATCTGACAATGGGTCACTTGGTCAGCGTAGCTGGTTATCTAAGTGAAACAGTGACACAAAAAGTAAAAGTAAAAGTGAAAAACCCTCCAACACAGGTTTCACCTCTTCAAGCAACTGGCTATGACTCGATATCAGATCAAGAAGATGTCTGTAAAATGCTTGTATTGGCAAGTGTTTAAAACGACTGTTGTCGTCAGGTGGATAGACAGCTGACATTGCTGTTGGACAACAGCTAGAATTATATTTTTTGGTAAGCGTAATTCTCCAAGTGTTCAAGCACAGTTTTGATGCCCTGCATGAAAATACACAATGAAAATCCACGGCAATTAAGAAAATGCATGAATGAGAAGGTGAGTCCACACTTTTGGCCTGTACTGTACTTAAAAAAAATTGTGATGCAAACATAATTGAAGACGTGTGTCTTCTTCCCAGTCGCCGGTAATTGCATGTCGCTTTTGGATAATGCATAACAGCTAAGTATAATGTAATGAAATGTAAACAAGCTTCCCTCGGGTGGAACTTGAAGTTTAACACCTCAGCCTTTTATTGCTTACCTCATTACGGGCATGCTAGCAGAGTGGTGTAGTGAACGAATGCTATCCACGTTAGCATTAAGGAAAAACATAAGTAGAGTTAGAACTAGCAGGAGAAAACACACTATAGAGGCAGTGCACAACATACACATGTTAAAATTCGACAGACAGAAGAGTTGATTCAGAAGAACACAAAGCAACATTTTGTGAAACACATATTGCAGTGAGACAAACATAGCTTCATCAGCAGCGTATAAATAGACATGCAAGCATGCAAGACATGAGGAAGAATGTGAAGAGCATAATGAGTAAAAATCCACCAGTTACCTGCTTCACCTAATTGACATTAGCCCAGGTGGCATTAGCCTAGCATTAGCCGAGTTGAAACTACTAAAATATTGGTTTACTGAACAGTTAACATCTTGGTGCTTACCGTCTTTAGCTGATCAACCCAATCAATCAGCGGTTTATGTCAGGATTAATACAGCATCTGCCATCACTACTACTACCACTATCACTACGGCTGTGATTGTACAACAAAATAAAATAGGAAGTCATCTTTCTTGTTGCTACCTAAATTATAAACTATCATTATCACAACATATTATATATGATTCATTATACATTATTAATGAAAATACCAATGAATACACTCTACCCCCATCCAGAGAGACTATGCTCAGGTTCCAGTGGAAGAGATGAGACTTGATGACAACTTCAGGCAAAGAGCATGCGCCCCACACACCCCATGGCCATGGCATCATGCAACACACACACACACACACGCACACGCACACTTGAGTGAGAGAGGGCTGTGCAGTGTGTCCTATGTTTACACACTATTGGCTCATGGCCACGGAAACGAGAAGATGATGAAATGTGTAGAACTAGGCCCACACATGTGAAGGCCCTCACACACACACACACACACACACACACACACACACACACAGACACACACACACTGAGAGGCTGACGCACTGAAAGGAACAGTGAGCAGTGGACCACGTTTGCCATTATCCAAAAGTGATGGCAAACACAAGACACACACACACACGCACACACGCAGACACTAATCAGCACTAATCCTAGAAATGTCAGAAACAAACAAACAAACACACACACAACTCCTGGAGTTGACGATTAAGCATACAGAGATGGTGAAATGAGCCCGGACGACTAGACTACAGCTCGGAGACGGGCTTACCCAAAGGAGCTCGACAAAGACTGTAGCCTGCAACGCACCTCAGTCAGTTAAGACACACACACACACACACACACACACACACACACAAGCATCAGATTTTGTTTAGCACACAAGTTCAACACGAAAATGCACACACTAGAGATTCGATGCCGGTATTGTATGTAGTTCATGTCATAGCACTATTTCGGCATGCAGCCTGAATTGCCATCGGGAGCCGTCTTCTGTCTGCAGCTGTGTCCCTCAGTGAAGATGTCACCATGTTA
>NC_085876.1:10324582-10342082 GCF_034702125.1 Engraulis encrasicolus
TTACCCAAAGCGATTTGGTCATTCTAGGTACAGGGTATTGATTACAGGCCCTGGAGCAATGTGAGCTTAGGTGCCTTGCTCAAGGGCACTTCAGCCATGGACCAAGGTGGAGAGAGGTTCATGGTGGGATTCGAACCTGCAACCCTCTGAACCGAATTCCATCACCCTAACCACTGGACCACGGCCTCCCTGGAATGCAGAACATGCAGAATTGTTGATCTTTAAAGCACTTGGAGCTCTGACCTTTTCGAGTTCCGAGGTTAGCTCCAGGCGCTCTTCCTCTGTCAGGCCAGGGGGCGGCGAGGGGGGCCCAACTGTGGTCACCGCATCCTCCCCCACCTCAGGAATGGAGTCTGGCCTCTGCTGAGCACCTGTGGAGAAACGCACGCACACACACATACAATTAATCCACATGAAACTCATCATACAAAATGACCCCCCAGTTTGGTGGCGGCAGTAATTACCGGTAACCAGTGCTCTCCTCCATCCTCCTCCATGACTGAGATACCTTGAGCATGGTACCGCCCCGCCACACTGCTCCCTTGGGGCGTCAAGGGGGCTGCCCCCTCGCACGGGTGAGGCATGAATGCAGTATCGTTGTGTGCAGTGTGCAGCCAACACTTGTGTGCTGTGGAGTGCAATGTCACAATGACAATGGGAGTTGGAGTTTCCCAGGTGGGCTTTCACTTCACGTAAAATGCACAAGTTCGAAATTCAGTTCGAAATTCATAGTTCACAATTCCAAGCCTGACTGTCCAGGCCTGACTCATGCGGATAGTGTACTGTAGAGAAGCATGCAGGAAGCTTTGAAGTAGAGTTCAACTGGAGTGTGTGTGTGTGTGTGTGTGTGTGTGTGTGTGTGTGTGTGTGTGTGTGTGTGTGTGTGTGTGTGTTCATGTGTGGAGTGATGGGAAAAGAATGGGAAGGCCAGGGGAAGAATGATTGAAGGCCATTAGTGCCTCTGCTGTCAAGGACTCAAAACAACAAGAGATGGAGATGCAACTGCCAACCCTGAACATGCACACGCGCACACACACACACACACACAACCCTGGAGAGACATCAGCCCTGGACACACACACACGCAACCTTTCCATCATAAAAAGTTTCAATAACACCCACTAGGCAATCAGTCTTTGAAGTGGATGCTTCCACCTTACACACAAGCACAGGTAGGTGTGTGTGTGTGTGTGTGTGTGTGTGTGTGTGTGTGTGTGTGTGTGTGTGTTCGATCACACTGACATTGCCTGCAGTGAGGGCTTATGAGTGATAATGTCAGGGAGACTCATGACAGCAAGCATCATTAGGAGGAGGGAAGGAGGCTCTCACTCTCACTCTCTCTCTCTCTCTCACACACACACACACACACACACACACACACACACACACACACACACACACACACAAAATCATTTTTAACCATACAGACCTTGAAACCTCAAGGTCTGTTCAATGAATGCGAATGAAGAGTCTGAATATTAAGTGTGTGTGTGTGTATACACATGCACAAAGATGTGCATGCATGCATGTTCAATTGCACAACTGTCCATGTCTGTATGCTGCCTGCACGTATTCAAGCATGTGTACCTGTGTGTGTGCGCGTTTCATGTTTGCCATTCCATCACATGGAGAAGCTTCAGCTTGCCTAATGGGGTCCTCCTGAGAGAGAAATGAAAGTGTGTTTTTGTGTGCGTGTGTGTGTGTGTGTGTGTGTTCCAGGGGCAGAGCAAAGCCAGCAGAAATAAGAAGGACGTGACCATCAGGACAGAGAGGAGCCATGCCTCATGCGTGTGTGTGTGTGTGTTTAACCCTGAGGAATCCTTTTAAGCAAGAGCACACGCACGCACGCACGCCAAAAAAAAAACACACACACACAAAGCACTACCAATGTGCCTTTGTGTTCAAATTACTATTCAAAACTGGTAACCCTAATAAATGGGGAAGGGTTTAGAAGAAGACAAAACACTCAAGCAAAGAACGAACACACACACACAGCCTCCCTTTACATTCCAACTCTTCCACTCCCTTTCTTTTCCCTGGTCAAGTGCTGCACTCTCTCTCTCTCTCTCTCTCTCTCTCTCTCTCTCTCTCTCTCTCTCTCTCTCTCTCTCTCTCTCTCTCACACAAAACTTAGTTTTTTATGTGTAGCAATTTGGCTATTCATGTTAAACTGTGTGTGTGTGTGTGTGTGTGTGTGTGTGTGTGTGTGTGTGTGTGTGTGTGTGTGAGTGTGTGTGTGTGTGTAAGCGTGCGTGCGTACGGGGGAGACAGAACACTTACTGGAATTTCTGGAAGAACTGGCCACTCTCCCTCAGACCAGGCCAGGCCACTCCCCTCCCCTCCACATTATTTCACACCATTTCCCTGCCAAAGCACCAAGCAACACTGCAGGTGCCTCTGCCCACGCACACACACGCATGCACGCAAATACACACAGAGGCGCTCTCGCTCACACACACACACACACACACACACACACACACACACACACACACACACACACACACACACACACACACACACATACACCAGCACACTCACAGACACACAAATATACGCACACGCAAGCATGCACAGACTGTTCCCCTCAATGGAATTTTAATACAGTGTGCTGAGCCGTAACACATTCCAGAATGCTTTTCAAAATATAATGTCAAGCCATTCAGTGCAAGTTCGACGAGGCATGCTTATGTACATCGTCTGTTTGAAATAAATATAAGAGGAAGTCTGGCTTCCATTGTTGTCTCATGAACACACACACACATGCACACACACACACACACACGTACGCAGGCACGCAGGCGCACACACACACACCGGGGGGTGAGGGGGTGCTCAGTTGCAATTTATTTTATTTTTTTAGTTCTTAAGATAGCATTGGCAGCTGCGAGTGAGTGAGTGAGTGAGTGAGTGAGTGAGTGAGTGAGTGAGTGCGTGCGTGCGTGCCATAGAGAGACAGACACATACAAACACAACTGTAGGATTTTTTTCTACATTGATTTCCTCTCGGCCTCTTGCGGTCACAGTGAGTGATGTTCATTCATAACTCTCTCTCTCTCTCAGTCTCATTCGCTCTCTCTGATTTAGAGAGCAGATTCAAAAAGTGTACGAGTTCCCAATCATGTGTGTTCAAATGCACTATGTGTGCCATAAGGTGTATGAAAAGTGCAAGCATCTATAATACATACGTGTGTGTGTCTGTGTGTGTCCGTGTCTGTGTGTGTGTGTGTGTGTGTGTGTGTGTGTGTGTGTGTGTGTGTGTGTGTGTGTGTGTGTGTGTGTGTGTGTCGAGTCAGCTTTCTATGACTGCTTGAGAACAGGGTCAAGGGTTGGCAGTCTGGGAGATGCTGTCACAGCACATCACACATGCACATGAAACTTCCCCAACATGTGCGCACACACGCACGCGCGCACATGTGCACACACGTTGTCCTGTAAGTTGTGGTGCTCAGGAAAACCTTTACTCAGGAAAAACAGGAAACACACGGGCACAAACACTGCCTGCTTCTCTTTTTTTTTTCTTTTTACAAGTGACTCCACAACACTGAAAAAGGATACATTTCTCAGAGATTTCAATCTTTTTCAATGATGGTGTCTCCCAGTGGAATAACAGTCAGAGTAGACAAGCATTTCTTCAAAACATTACTACTTAGCCATGTCCCAAAACTCTGCTGAAAATAAGCACTTGTAGAGTTCTATTTAAGTATGTGTGTGGAGCAAGTAAGGGGAACTCGCACGCCTTGAATGCCGATGTAATAGTGTACTTTTATTGCATGTTTCGAAAGTAAAAAATGAAAAAAAGTGCTACCCAAGTGAACAATGCAAGTATGTGTGTGTCCATGTTTGCGTGTGTGTGTGTGTGTCTGTGTTTGCTGGACCTCTAGGAAGCCACAACACAAAAACAAGCTTTGTTTGTCAACAGCACAGCATGCCGGATGTAGAGATTAATTGATTAAGGTGGTGCAGTGTTGTTGGATCTAAGTAATCTGTTTTAGTCCTCAGAATGTGTTCCCTCACACCTTACATAGCCACCTAATGTGTTGTAGCCTGTAGGGCTGTAACGATACACTCAACTCACGATTCGGTTCGTATCACGATTTTTGACCTATGGTTCGATACAACCCACGATTTCTGAAATGTATCTCCACGGAAGTTTGGAAACACTATCACATCAAATCATAAGGTTGTTTTCTGGACTAATGGGTAATAAAACTTTGAAAGGGCGTATCACGATACTGCTTCCTTGTATCACGGTACAGTATCGTGACTCTGTGCATCACATTTTCTCGGTTCGATACAATATTGTTACAGCCCTAGTAGCCTGGCAAGCAAGAGTAAATAGGCGAGTACATTTAGGGTTTAACCCCAAAAAAATTGATACAAAAGGTTTTTTTATGGATTCTATTACTATTGGACCTGCTAAATGACATACTAAAAATCTAGTAAAATCTGACTTTGGGAAATGAGTTTTTTTCAACATGGCTGCCATAGGCTTATTATAAGGGTCAAGAGACACTCCAGGTGAATAGGCCAAAAAATTTAGCTTGCCGATATCACCATGAAACTTAATCCGGTGATTACTCACACATTTGTGAGAAAAAAATGTATTGCAAGTTTTCTGAAATGTTATGTTTTAATATGGCAATTGGACTATATCTAATTAAATATGCATTAAATTTCAAAATGCAAAACCTCAAAATCTGAAAAAGCCAAGCTCAAAATTACTCTTTTATTTTGTTTCTAGTAAGCCAGAAGATATCTTCAGAAGAGATTATGGACATCTCTTTTTGTTTCGTAGTAAATCTAAACATCAGTTTGTGCAGACACACCAGCTAGCATTTTTTTTTTTTCAAAACATGATTATTTAACATCTCTCTTAGATAAATAATTGAGTTTTATGTGTCTCAAGTTCTTCCAGACATTCTTTGAGTCTGGTGGTATCATTGTTAGCATGTATCAAGGGCAAGGTCAGCTGTCCTCAAATCATAGCCTCTCCACAGAGGTGTCCTAAGGGCTGGTGCTGGAACTCCTATTTGCCATGTACACCACATCACTGGGCCATGTTATCTGTTCTCACAGCTTCTCATACTACTGTTACACCGATGAAGCACAGTTACTTTGTGCCAGATGACTCCACGGTCACACACATTTCCGCTTGCCTCTCTGAACTATCCACAAGTATGAAGGAATGCAACCTTCAGTTGAGCCTCGCCCAAATGCACTGCTGGTGATCCCAGCCAAAGATTTAGGTTGCCATGATATCGAGCTCAATATGGATTCTGCTACTGTTGCCTCAAATAAGGCCACAAGAAATCTAGGTGTCATTGTTGATGACCATCTATCATTCTCTGACCACATAGCCTCAGTTTCCCAGTCATGTCCTCTTTCTCATGCCCTAATTGAATACAAGGCCCTGACCCTTGCCTATGACGCTACAACAGGCCCTACTCTGGCTTACCTGAAAGCTATGCTAAAGCCCTATGTCCTTTCAGGACATTGTCTGTCTCCAGTACCAAGCGTTTCACCTTGCCCTCTACTTACACATGTAGTGGCTCCTGTCTATTCAGTTCAGCTGCTGAAAGACCCAAAATACCTAGTGACACCATGATTCATCACTGATTATGTGCCCTGACAAACAGCACATGGATATTATAGCAGTAGTGTCTTTATCCACCCAAACAGCACTCCAAACAAACAGATCCTGAAAACATGTTAGTTCATGCCAATGTAATTATCATGTAGTAACCTTTATTTTTAAAAACTTTGATCTTGAAAATGACACCTTTCCTGAAGTCAGATTTTCCTAGATTTTTAGTATGTTATTAAGGACACTTAGAGGTAACAAAATCAGTTGAAAAACCTTTTGTATCAATTTTTTTGGGGTTAGGTCTTTTTTTTGCATAGATGTACTCGCCTAAAATGTGAGATTGAAAGTGCATATTTAGTCTGGCCTCGATCAATGAGACATTGGAAGATTGTTGATGGGAACAACCCATTGTTTTTCAAAGTGTTCTTCAAATCTCCTGCGTTGTGATCTGTCAGTTTCAGGGCATGGGGCATTTTCCGAGGCAAGACCCACTCGCAGGCAAAAATGATTTTGGCTGCTGGCAGGTGGGGCTTTGCCTGATTTTCCAGGCTGTCATCATGTTTTAGTGCATGTATCGTACGCTAGTGCATTCGGCATGTTGGTTCGACGCTTTTTGAAGTTAAAGAGTGCTCCTCAACGCAACGGTTAAGCGTGTTCATGCACTTTTGACACGCGACGAGGTTTACAGTTTTCCCGCCGTGTCGGTGATTTTGTTTTGTCACAGTGCATTTCTCTCACCAAAACCACCCCTAAACCTAACCTGTCAGTAAAGCAATGTTTCTGCTGCTTTACTTTTGCCAAGAACAGCGAGATTAGGCGAATTTCTACCTAAATTGTGCCTAAACCAAAACCATCCCTAAACCTAACCTGTCACAGGGCGTTGTGGAGCACGCCTTAACTTGGAAATGCGTATTGGAGACACGCGATAGTGGGTTCAAATCAGCGTGTCATAGATACGCCTATGCATGATGACATGTTGGATTTTCATAGACTTCAGATCTCGTACCGCGATACTGGTCTGACCAGGACTATAACGATTAGCGTTTCCATACAGGAAGAACTTTGTTTCCATGGCCTGGTTAACCCGCCTCCCTCGGCTTGATACTGGTTGAGGGCTGTGCCGAAATCCAAACATTTCTTAGCCCAATAGAACGTCTCTGCTTAAACCACGTCACTGCCTTGAACACGCCTCTACCCAGGACAGTTGGAAATGCTCAGTTGATTGGTTCTAGACAAAGCAGGTGGAGATCCCGCTGTAGCGGGATTGAGCAAGCTCCTGAGCCGAAGGTGTTGCGTCACCAGTAGGGCGGAGCCCGGCTAGCCGGGCTAGGTGGGGCTAGTTTACTAGGGTAAATGTGTTGTAGCATAAGAGGGGAAATTAGCAGGTGCCTATAAATTAGTTAGTAAGCTTAATTGGTAGTTGACATGCTGCAGTGAATATGCTTTTTTGATAGGCCACTAAAAACAAAAACAAAAAAATCCATTCACTAAAAAAAGATGGTGTTTTTTTTAGCTCAGATATCGATTGGTGCCACCACAAGCTAATGCTGCTCAATCAGTTAGTAATTGGTAATAAATTAGACAAACAGACAGCCAGACAGACGATTAATGTGAAAGGTTTTTTTTTTAGCAATGGAACAGAGCTTTTCTTAAAGTGCACCTGCCATCATCTCTAAATGTCCCATACCTGCGGCCGGATGGAGGCAGTGTGAAATATGGAAGAAGAGGGCGAGTGTGATCTCCGGCTATTGAATGTGCAATGTGTGTGACAGCTGTGACGTTGACATCAGTTAGGTTGTGCGTAGGGTGGTAAAGGATTTTGGATGCTGTGTGTTTTTGTGAGTTTCTGCTGCTGGCAGGGAGCATTTTGTACAGGCAGAATGAATGTGTTGCAATGAATGGTCGATAGATAATCATCAAAAAAACATTTATTCCATACAACTGTGACATTGGCTGCGGTTGCACAAAAACATCCTTGACCCTTATACATGATGAGCAATGAACCTGGCACCATCAGGAGGCTTGATCCTGCATCATAGTTTATGTTGAGCAGTCCGCACCCATAAAATCCTTTTTGTTGTCTATTATTTCATGGTAGAGTAAAGTCTCCGGAGAATCTGATGAAGACTGTTGAAGTCGAAACACAATCCATTCCAGCCATGAAATAATAAAAGACAACAAAAAGGATTTTAAGTGTGCAAACTGCTCACTTTGAAAACTACAGTTGGCTTTCGTCCAGCACCTTTTCCTGGGATGTGCACAAGCTGTATTTGATGTATACAAAGTGATATACTTGTAGAAAAATATGAATGGGGCATATGAAAAATATTCAGAGAAATACAAGCACCTGCTAAATACAATTATTTTTTATTTTTTTAAGTAATGACATTGGCTGAAGTCTGGCATTTTGGGCTGACAATCACGTGGGTGAGCTCATGAATTTCCTTGTGATGGTCCGCCAGTATCCCACAATGCAATGCTTTACTAATAGCCTAGCCACATCTGTCCCAGATGCTAGCTCTTGAACAAGACGTCACGAAACGAAAAAGGGGGAAAAAAAGGAATCTCAAGAATAATCTCTTCCGCCTCACTCTCATGCTAACCCTCTCTCACAAAAACAGAGACACACAAACAGAGACACGCAAACACACACACACACACGCACAAACACACACACACAGACACCCAATAGGGGCACTGGCTCAACACAAAGAAATGGAGCCGAAAGACACATAATGGCTTACTAGCGTCATACCTCTCATATCTGCGATTCCATCACGCCCAGTGCAGAGCGTACAACAAAAGCCTTTCCCTGTCACCTACTTCACACTCCAGCACACACAGAGGGACACAGTAACATATACACACAAAGCATTTCCTCTATGCATTATGTACAACGCGCAGACATGCGCACACACACACACACACACACACGCACAGTGACCCTTAACTCAAACAAACACACACACACACACACAGTGACCCTATTACTCAAACAAACTAACACACACACACACACACACACACACACACACACACACACACACACACAAACACACACACACACACACACACACACACCCTCTCTCCCCCAGGTGTGTTACCTCTGCCTGGAGGGCCAGGTGAGTCGGGCGGGGTGTCGGAGGCGATGTCGGGGTACAGGTAGAGGTACCGCGCGTTGACGCCCTGCTCGAAGTTAAAGGGAGACGTGTACTCCTCCAGAGGCTCCATGCTGCCGCGCCGACACACGCACTTCTCCTCCTCCGCCTCCTCCACCCCCTCCCTCTCTCTATCCCTCTCTTTCTCTGGCTCACTCTCCTTCGCTCTGCTAGCCGGACCACTGATTGTCTGCATGTGACGTGCGCGTGTGTGTGAATGAGTGTGTGTGTGTGTGTTGTCAGCTGTTACTGCACTGCTTGTCCTGCTGTTGTCTGTCCTCAATTGTGTGTGTGTGTATATGTGTACGTGCATGTGTGTGTGTGTATGTGTGTGTGCGTGTGTCACCTCTGTCTGTCAGTCAGGCGTTCCTGGGCGTCTCACATGACGTAAGTGAGTAAAGTGGTTCTCAGCTGCAGCAGGAGTGGCGGCTAGTTGAGGACTCAGCACTTTAATCAGTTACCTCCACGCCAACACACACACACACACACACACACACCTTTCTAGCCCCCTGTCTTTGCCCTCTAAGCTCTCTCTCTCTCCCTCTCTTACGCTCTTCTCTTGCCTCTCTCGCTCTTATCCTGTCTCACCCGACCCCCCCCTCTCTTCACTCTTTCACCACTTGTCCGCCAGCTTACCTTTCACTTTCTCATTTCCCATGCTAGCGTTCTCCCTCTCTCACCTTCTTGTTCACCCTCTCTTTCTGTCTCTCGTTCACCCTCTCTCTCTCTCTCCCTCTCTGCCAAAGGTTGCTGTGTTAATATCTAAGTGTCACGGTCTCCCTGTAGTATCCTTGGAATATTCCCAGTAGGTTCAAGGCTTGTATCATCTGTATGAGCCCAGCACAACATTAATGACGCAATCTGTGTGTGTGACTGTGTGTGTCTATGTGTGTGTGTGTGTGTGTGTGTGTGAGTACACCACCCCCCAGCAGTAAAAGTGCTGTGGCTTGATGATCTCTCTCTCTCTTCACCAGTGTTGTCAGGAGTCCCTCCATTCGTCCACGAGTTGCCGGGCGTGGGTCATGTGGCCTTGCCCTGACGCAGCGATTGGCTGAGGTTTATGGGGGTGTAATCTGCCCGGCTGCCAGCGCTGGCCCAGATTATGCCAGTTAATCTCTTTCAAACTCTCTCTGCTGCACGACCGCACACACACACACACACACACACACACACACACACACACACACACACACACACACACACACACACACTCCCTCAAAGTGCATAAACACACTCACACAGCATGTGCGCACACACACACACGCATCACTGTGCACCAACAAAAATCCAGCTCATTCAGGCATAGAACTATCACTGCCCATCGAAACCCCTGAGGCACCACAACACAAAAACACAGGAACCTGCAAGAGAAGTGTGTCTGTGTGTGTGTCTCTCTCAACACACACCCACCCACACACACACACCCACACACACACAGAATGTGCATAAAGACAAGAAAACAGAAATACATACAGAAATACATACACACAACCTACAGTGGTACCTGTGTCTCTAAAACGTGCACACACACACACACACACACACACACACACACACACACACACACACACACACACACACACACACACACACACACACACACACACACACACACACTCACAGACTGTACAAAGAGTGTGTCTGCAGAGAAGCTGCGTTGAGTACTTTATCTAGAACACCCACACCCAGGCTAAATCGTCCAGCAGTGCGATTTCTAAAAATATACATATGCATTAACAAGCATACAGCATGAGATTTGTAGCAGTGCCCTCCCAACAAACACACATGTACTAGATTCTCTCTTGCTCTCACACACACACACACACACACACACACACACACACACACACACACACACACACACACACACACACACACACACACACACACACTTCTGTCAAATGTCATTTTTCATCATTACCTCTGGCAGTTTAGCATCCGTCACTTACTCCTTCAGTGTGGATAGGGAGTCAATAAATAATGTATTCAGAAGTCTGAGTGTGTGTATTTGTGTGTGTGACAGTGAAGGCCAGTGGTCAGCCTTGAGGTCAGTAGTTCATGTAAACACACAAGCGTACACACACACACGCATGCACGCCGCACACACACACACACACACACACACACACACACACACACACACACACACACACACACACACACACACACACACACACACAGCCTCTTCCTCAGTGGAGGTCAAAGCTGCAGACTAGCCTAACCCAAAGCAAACAAGCAAGCATACTCTAAATAACACACACTTGGAAATACCACAAGGTCACGTTTACGCACACGGTTTCAACACGCAGGATGGATGTGTGTGTGTGTGTGTGTGTGTGTGTGTGTGTGTGTGTGTGTGTGTGTGTGTGTGTGTGTGTGTGTGTATATCCAGCAGGATCAGTTGGTAATGAGGGATGAACATAAAATTTCAATAAAAATGTAAAAGATGATTTTGAGAAAAAGTCCGCTGCACAGACATCATGACGTCTGAAGAAGGGGTAAAACCCGAAACGTCACGAAAAAATAAAATATTGGGAGCAAAAGAAATCCTGGTTGTGCAGCGGACTTTTTCTCAAAATCATCTAGTCACTTTTGGTCCTGCTCCCAGGTCAGACGTTCCTGTGGATGTGCGAGCTTTCCATCATTACCTCAATAAAAATGTAATACACAGAGAATGCTGCATTCAAATAACACACACACACACACACACACACAACCAGATATAGGTTACTCGCACATTCTCTCGTTCATACCATCGATAAGCATTTCTGCTATTTACGACTTGGGCACAATGGCAGTGTGTGTGTGTGAGAGAGAGAGAGAGAGAGAGAGAGAGAGAGAGAGAGAGAGAGAGAGAGAGATAGAGAGTGTTGCAGACTATAGCACAGTGGTCAAAGCTATTAGAAAAGAAAAACAAGTGTCACTGTGGCATCAGGCCAGGCTGCTCTGGGACAGAGAGACCGTGATGGCTGATAGTAAGGGATCACACTGCCGACATTCAGCGTTTTTCCACTTTGCATGAAAAATGAGAAGAAAATACACCTACACACTCACACGCGGAAGAGCTCTCCTAAATACAATCAATACTGACACAGTGCATTGACAACAATGGAACACACACGCACACAAGCACAAACGCACACAAGCACAAACGCACACAAGCACACAAGCACACACACACACACACACACACACACACACACACACACACACACACACACACACACACACACACACACCAAGGACAACAAAACCTTGGTCTCCCATGATCCCACTGCACTGTGCTGCACCAGGATGTTTGCCTTTCAAACAGGTCCTGTTGGCCAGTGCCCAACACACACATCAGAGAGAGAGAGAGAGAGAGAGAGAGAGAGAGAGAGAGAGAGAGAGAGAGAGAGAGAGAGAGAGAGAGAGAGAGAGAGAGAGGGAGAGAGAGAAGACAGACAGGCACACACACAAAGACATGGGTGGGAGACGTGACGCCTTGTTTTTTCGTAACATTGGTTAAAAACCTACAAAACTGTTATTTTTCCTCTTAAAAACAAATGTCAATAGAAGATGTGTTACATTATGTTTCATATTAGTCTTAGATAAGAAGAAACATTTTGGTTAAGATTTATGTAAAGGTTTATATGTCAAATACCCTGTGGTGTGACTGTTAATGAAACCTGGAATATAATATATATATATAAATTAACCAACAACATTTTGAATAATGTATGACGCATTTGGCATGACTGCATAAATATTAACTTTATATTAAGATATATGAATGTGAAAAAAACTCAAGACAGTAAAATTAACTACAAGTTCAATTTCGTAACAGAAATTGCGTCCTGTGGGGTGACATGTACAGCTCCAGGCCTTTTTATTAGAATAGCATGAAAAAGTTGATTTTTTCCATAATTCCATCAATAATGTTAAACTGTCATGAATTGTAGATTCATGGCCCAGTTTAACTATTCCAATCATTATTTTTTTTCTTTTTATATACGCTGGCCTTCCAGCTCAAAAAACCCATGAATAGGGGAATTCGCATCATTAGAATATTGTAATAAAATCACATTTTTCTTCATCAAAATTCGGGTCACATTAAATCAGTTGAAATTTGGTACTTTCTACATAACATGCAATGTTCAATACTTGGTTAGGACTCTCTCTGTTTTAATAATGGCCATGATGCATTTAACATTGAAGTCAATGGCAAAAACAGTGCATGGGAGTTATGGAATCCCAGATATCCTTGATGCTTTGCTGTCAGCTGTTCTTGTTTGTTGACCTGGTGGCGCCCTTAAACGCCAACCACCCACATACAAATATCAAGAGCGAGAGAAAACGTGTATTGAGAAAGGGTGTGTGCATGAGTGCGAGAGAGAAAGACAGAGCATCTAACAGCTATTACATTCAGCTGTGGCCTCAGTAAATGACATGGCCATGACGGGCATGTTCAGACTGACAATGCTGTGAAAACCAAAGGCCACGCTAGTCCTGTCCAATTGTATCAGACATGTTCACACACCATGACTGTTAATTACCATGGCAACATGGGACATGCTCATTCCAAATCACTGTGAACAGTACGGTGGCTTTGGGCATGTTCAAGCTAATCCTGTGAAGCGTATGGTCACTTCGGGCATGTTGAAACACCTACTGTTTACTGGGCTCAGTTGCGTATCAATAAAAGACAGATGTTAACTACCATAACGAACGCAGTAGGTGTGGATGAGCTTCATATCATGGTTGGTTGTGATTGTGAAAGCAAGGCAGGATTTAAAAAATGTATTTTTTAGGATTTTCCCCCTTTTTTTCGACAGGACAGTGGAGGAGAGACAGGAAAAGACTGGGGACAGAGAGACGGGGAAGGATAGGCAAATGACCTGGGCCGAAATCGAACCCAGGGTCGCTGGCGTAGTAACCCAGTGGGCTACGGCAGCAAGGCCTACTTTATGTAGCTGTTTCTGACTGCCAGAGATACACTACCATTCAAATGTTTGTCTGTCTGTCTGTCTAATGACCATTAGTTCTGTCATTTGCCCCACTAGTAGCAAATTCAAGACTAGTCTTATTTGTAGCTTTGATCCTTCACACTTATTAACGTGTGTTTAATAAGACACACGTTATGGGCCCTCTGGGAGGAACTTTGGAATTTTAGGAAGAACAAGGCAAGGCAAGGTTTATTTGTATAACGTATTTCATACACAAGTGCAACTCAATGTGCTTCACAAAAAAATAAAAAGCAAAAGTCACAAGCTAATCACAAACTAATCCTGATTTGATGCCGTGTGTTTTTGTAGGTTCCCCAAGTTGGGGCTGTGTCAGCCATAGTGACAGGTGGCCTTGGGCCGTGCTTCCTGTCATCATGGTTTTGGGGAAGTAGCTCAAACAGGAAGTCGTGAAAGAGAGAGAAGTAATCCAATCACATCCTTCCCTTTCCGACCCTCAACGGCCAAAAGAGGGACCTCCCGCTGACTGGCAGGGCCACTAGTTCAGGGGTGCGTTTCTCGAAAGCGTAGTTGCTAGCCAGTGAGCAACTTGGGTAATTGCCAATGGGAAAGTACATTGCAACCAAGAAAGGGGCTAACATAGTTAGCAACTATGGTTTAGAGAAAGGCATCCCTGAACCAGACAGCTGCTTCAGCAGCCAGGACGAGATTTGTTAGGTCTTGGGGGAGGAGGAGATAAATGCTCCGCAATTAACTTGAACAGCATCGAACGTGACTTCCAAACAGAAAAGAAGCCGGCACCGCAAGTGAATTACTTGACAAACTTGAGCGCTGCACATGTGATTCACGTCAGCTAGATAAACATCAATCCGGATATCTCTGACGTCGTGGAGGAGGTCGCATGTGAGGTGAAGGCTGCAGTTACACCGTGTGACAAGGTTTGCACCCCAATAAACAGCATTGTGGACAGCCGGAATACTTTGCAACGACGTAGTGTACACATCCATGATGCATACTTGCACAGAATGCCTCATGAAGAACAAGCCTACTGATTGACAATGCATGGAGCCCGTCTACAAGTAACCTGGAACAAATAATGCATCGTATGACCACATATTGATGTGTACATGAAATTAGGAACAACAGGCCACGTGACCCAACTAGCGCCCAAGCAGTCATGGGAACTAATCAGGCTCTCTGATAGGCCACATGCGAAATGGTTTTCCTGATAAGATCACATGACTGGACGTGCCATTATCCAACCTCCCGTCCTCGCCTTGTTATTGTGGCCTCGTCATGCGAGGCAAGACGTCATTGACGATAGAAGTTTTACTCAACATCTCGCAAAAGCTCAATTCAAAGGTCATTTTCTCGTTTGCAAGCAGAGGGTTGAATGGGGAAAAGTCCCCCAAAGTTGTGCCAAGATTCACAGCGGGGAAATGTAATTGTTTTCTCCATTGCGGCCGGGCATCAGAGGAGCACAAGGCCACAAGCATACGGCGCAGACAGGAGGATAGATACGGAAAGGGACCCTCGGCCTCTATCTGAGCTAACGTGATCCGACCGGGCATCCTCGTAGGTCAAGTGACGAGACTGGGCTCTTTTTGGCAGGTCAGGTGACCCTCTCAGGTCACATGAGGAGGCGATAAGGAACACCCATCACATGCGCTTCTGGCTTAATTATCTGCATCGAAAAGCTTTTCATTCTGATCTGTGATCATTTTGATGCATGATGACATTTCTATGATCTCCACAAAGAGACATTCTCTACTAAAATAAACGCAGTGAGAACTGAAATCCAATTAGCGTGTTTGCAGGAGTGGGGAATCTTGTGTGTTGCGGTGAATGCGGTGTGTTTGTATCAGGAGCTGTGTGTGTGAGAGTGCTGCTCCATGGTCTGATTGACCTGGGTCATGTGTGCATTACATGTGTGTGTGTGTGTGTGTGTAAGTTATTGATGAGGCATTCCAATGAGTTTAGTCCTATGCATGCGTGTGCATATAAGTATTTGTGCATGTGTGTGTGTGCGTGTGTGTGAGTGTTTGTGCGCCAGTGTCTTTGTGTGTGTAAGTTATTGATGAGGCATTCCAATGAATTCAGCCCTGTGTGTGTGTGTGTGTGTGTGTGTGTGTGTGTGTGTGTGTGTGTGTGTGAGTGTTTGTGTGTGCGTGTGCATGTGTGTGTGTTTGTGCCCGTGTGTGTGTGTGTGTGTGTGTGTGTGTGTGTGTGTGTGTGTGTGTGTGTGTGTGTGCCCGTGTGTGTGTATGCGTGTCCGCCCGTGTGTGTGTATGTGTGTCCGCCCGTGTGTGTGTATGTGTGTCCGCCCGTGTGTGTGTGTGTGTGTGTGTGTGTGTGTGTGTGTGTGTGTGTGTGTGTGTGTGTGTAGGAAAGCCAACTCAGCGTGCATTAGAAGTCACTTCCTGTTCTGAGAGTTGCATTTTTCGGGCAGCTAAATCTGGGGCAGCATGTCTCCCATTTAGACTCCCAGCAAAGACGGAAAACAAGCAGAGGCACCAGGAGACAGGAATAAACAACAGAGAGAGAGAGAGAGAGAGAGAGAGAGAGAGAGAGAGAGAACAAGAGAGAACAAGAGAGATAAGAAAAGGAGAGGGTGATGAGGGAGAAAGAGGAAATGAGAGATAGAGAGACGGAAGAGGACAGTAAGAAGAAAAGAAAAGAGATGGCAAGGAAGGAGAGATTGGAAACGGGATAGGAAGAGGTACAAAGGGAGAGGTATGGAGAGAGGATATTAGGGAGAGGGAAAGGGAGGGGAGAGCATGTAATAGAGAGGTATTAACACATTGAATACCGGCGGTGCTCACGGAATTATGTCGTAGAATACCAGCGTTCTAAGCCCTTTTTTACGTTTTTTTGTAGACTCACAGCTTATTATGTGATAGGGCCACTGAAATATGTTATGACTCGTTTGAAAGTGGAGACGCTGCCCTCTTAGTAGGTGAAAACTGTGTGTCTCTACGAGCTTTTATTGCCGAGTAAACCCACGCTAAACCGAAGTGGGTATCCATGGAATTCAGCTACAATCGGAGATATTGAGGTTTTTGTGAAGGGTGCGCTTCTTCAGAATGTGACGAGTTTGAAAGGGGATGAGTTGGTTTTAATCACAATTTGGTGCAAGGTTAGCTCTGACACACATCTTCCTGCACGTCAAGACACACCTCCTGCTCTAAACCATTACGACACTGGCAATCAATGCCCTTCGAAATCCACGTTTTTCACACAGACTGAACACAAGCTCTTTGCACACATGCAGAAGGTCGGACATTTGCTAAAATAGTTCCCGATGACTCCCGAAATAATAGCCCAACATTGACAACAAATCCCAATGATATGATGCTTAGATGTAGCCCATCCGATCCATATGTAGCCATATATGCTAGCTTCTGGCTTTTCACATACAGGAAGACAGTTCAACATAGGGGTGAATAATCAAATAAACTTATCTGGTTGGCGATCAAACTTCTAAATCGGAGCGCATTACTCCAATTACAATTCGGGTGCCATTTTGATCCAAGGAGCTGGTAAAGGTCTAGGTAGCAAGCCCAGAAAGTTCAAGATACTCCTGGCACGATATACAATGGTCTCTGTGTTTACCTATTGCGTGAAGTCAGACACAATACACGCTACCGATCGTAGGCTACTAGGGAAACAACAACATAGCACGATTCACGAATACGGCAGCACACCTCCTGCTCTGTCACACTACGACACCAGCAATCGATGCCCTTTGAAATCCCCGTTTTTCACGTGGACTGATCACAAACTCTTTGCACACATGCAGAGGGTGAGACATT
>NC_085876.1:10347082-10367082 GCF_034702125.1 Engraulis encrasicolus
AATAAAATAAAAATCTGTGGACAATCCCACAAGGTGTTCTGGTGCTCTGAAAATGACACCCAAAATGATTTGTCAGACTTGTGAGGTCTTCTGGTCAAACACTGATGGGGTTTCCTTTCTATTTATAGCTTTTTATGAGAGTGTTTCTACTTGTATCTACAAGGGGAAAAAATCATGAGGCTATGTTGGGCACGAATATGTCTTCTGAAGGCCTAAACAGAGCACAGCCAAAAACTCCAGTACAATTTGTATCGTCTTTGAGGGAATGCTATGACGATGCAGGATCATACAGACCAAAACTGACAGTTTTGCAACAAATTATTTCTATCTATGTACCAGCATGCCAAATTTAAGCTTCCTACATGGTTTAGTTCTTGAGCTACGGGCTTGTGAACTTTGACAAAAAAAAGAGTGTGAACAAAATGGGCACCCCCCTCCCCCAGTAAAATTGGCTGTAACACAGAGAGTATACATCTTACATTCAAATACATTTACAGTGTTTCTCTTAAGTACCATGGGTACACTTGGTAATATTTTCAGAATTTTTTGAGACCTAAGTGCGCGGGCACTTGTTGATTTGGCGTGGAATGACCCAGTTTGTGAGTGCGGATTTTTCTTCCTTAAACTGAAAACAAACAAACATCATTACTGCATGTCCCCTTCACAGACACCGTTCCACCACTGGGACGTTGAAAAAGTTACTGAAAAAAACTTGAACATCATAGCACTTTGGTAATACATTATTACTTAGTCATTGCCATTCTGGTAACAGTAAATTCATAACAGGGACTGTCTTAAGGGTTAGACACACACTCATCTAAGTAAGAAACTGTGTAATACTCAATGAAAAGAAACCTTTACTACCATAGTACTACACCACTATGACAGTGCACAGGGCCTTTAGTAATACATTACGGCTTGGTCATGGCCATTTTGGTAACAGCTAATTTATAAAAGGAGCTGCGTCTTAAGGGGTTAAACATGCAAACACTGTTGCTGATCAAAATAAACACCATGCCTTGTTAAAACACAAACACTGTTGCTGGTAAAAAATAAACATAATAAATAATAAACAATAAACAAGATAAACAACATTGCTGCTTAACACAAACATCACTGATTTAAAACACAAAAAGGATAGTATATATGAGCATCACTTTGAATGAACATATACACCACCATGTAAACAGCAAAGTCTAAGCATTTCTGGTATAACAAACAGTTCAGATGGTTAACACAAACATAATTGTTGTCGTTTTTTTTAACCAGAAATAACATTACCGTTGAACCGACCAAACACCACTAACATTACTGCTTAGCAACACAGTGGCTGCTGGGCCACAACTGTAAAACAAACACTCCAGAACTGAGGAAAACAACCCCAAACACTCATCACTGCTGAATAAGAAAAATACCCAGGAAGGCCTGGCCCCTGACAGAATATGATTCATTGTGTGCAATAAATGGCCTGGGTCACGTCTAAGAGCTTCCTCTTCTATTTCTGGTCCAAAGGCCCAAACCACACCCATACTGATAAGGACTAATACTGGATGTTAACCAACTTTTCCACAGCAAAGCACTGAGCCATCACTGCCAGGTAACACACACACAATGGGGGTCTACAGTTCCACGCAGCGAGCCACTGGTGTGCTATTCCCCAGCACAAAATGGGTTCTGGCTTTGGAAATGTATCGTTACTACCGCCCCACACACAGATACAAAATGGCGGTATAGTGTCCAGTTTTCCAAGGCCAATGTGAAAACACACTTTTGTCCGTGTTAATGTAAACCTATGGCCGAGCCACAATGGATTCTTTCTCCTTTTATGGCAATCAGGGCTACCTGAAGGGACTGCACGGCACACAGCACAGGGGCTCGAGTCGGAATGTTCCATTGTTGCCATGACAGTGCCGACAGAACAGTGTTTCCTTCAACTAGTGGAATGCAGGTCACAGCCATGGAGTAGACACCTAGCAATTGGAAATGATCTGTCTGACGGACGGATTTGAGTCCCTTCACTAGACCTTCACCACTGGTGTCAAAATGGGGTTACTCATTACACACAGACAGACACGGAAATACAAACACTCTCTGACACACACACACACACACACACACACACACACACACACACACACACACACACACACACACACACACACACACACACACACACACACAGTACGCAAAACAGCATGTGTGTGAGAATGTGTGGTTTTGGGTGGGGAGCAGATGCAGTTGCATTGCAGGATCATTGTCCGGTGGTGGTTAAATTACAACATCTCTCGCTCGCCTGTAATCTCAAAGCTAAAAGCTCAATAAGTAAAACACCTTCACCCGCTCCTCTCTCCCAGTACCAAGGCCTTATGGGTGGACGTCACGGATGGAAATTTCAGAGATGGGCTGGGTTGAAGAGATGGTAAAGGGGCAGTGCTGAGATGCTGGTGGGGGGTGGGGTGGGATCTACCAAACCTTCCCCCACCCTCAAAATCATGTCACTGGCAGGAAACTCCACAGGGTGTGGCTGGACGGCTACCCATCGTATAGGAAGCAGGGAAGTGTGACCATGGACAAACATACTATGCCTATGGGTGTGGCTGTCTAAAAAACAGGCGGGGTGTGTATTTCTGAGGTAAGTGACTGTGTTGGGTGTAGCTGCCCAGGGTTTTACAAAGGGGCTTGGCTGCCCAAGGTTGTCTAGTCTAGGTAAGAAGGTCAGCCATTTGTTGTTTGTTTATCCGATTAGTAAAGAAGGCTATACTTCCTCAACTGAAGGAAATCCATATTGTGACCAATACGTTTTCTCATTCTCCAAATAGGCTATTCCACTGCATATGGGGCAGGCGTGAGTTGCATTGCTTTTCTCCTTTCCTTACATAATGCACATAAGAGTGAAGAGCTCTTTCCATTATCCTAACTCTTGTCCTCCCTTATGCTTGTGGCCTCGTGATGACGCCTCAAGATGGCATCTCTTGAGCGCAATTCAAGGCCCAGCCGTGACTCGATCGGCTGGGCACTCGGCTGCAACACTGGCAACCCGGGTTTGATTCTGGCCCGAGGTCATTAGCTGAGCCCTCCCCATCTCTCTCTTCCTGCTAATTTCCTGTCTGGGCAAAACTCCCCCAAAAGTTGTTGCAGCTAGGCTGACAGAGTGGGGGAACATCTTTTGTTTTCTCCATGGAGGCGTGCCGTCAGCGAAGCGCAAGGCCACAAGCACAGTGGGCCGGGGGACGATGCATCACATACAAGGAGATTACATGTCATGACCAAACGTTAGCGACTTGGTAAAATCTGATGCACATTTCAAACTTCCCCCAGATTTCACCCCTCATATCAGCATTCTTAATGGTTTCTCAGTTCAACAGTTCCAGACCCTCTGTATGAATGAACTTAGTACGAGGATGGTAAGACCAATCTAAGAGACCACCGCTGTTGTAGATCAGTGGTTCCCCTTCCCACCCAGGAGTTCCCTACCCGTACATGTACCACTAGCGGTACGCGAGCACACCTCAGGTCATAAAAACAAATATATCGAGTGCAGTCACATTGGGATAGAGGAACAGATAAAGATCATTAGTGATGGGGTACTCATCGCAAAAAAAATTGTCTAGGGGGTACGCAGGCCTGTTGTAGATGATAATACTGTGCAAAGGTGTGCATGGGCAGGCTTGGGGGGGGGGGGTGTCATAATTCTATAAATTGCTGAGTAACAGTATTCACTTGTATAGTTATTAATACCGGTATGCAATTGCCTTCCAGACTTTTTGGAAATATTAGTGGACAGGACAAACTATTAATGGAAAAACTAGCAAAAAATTCGACTAAGAATAAGGAGGATGGTGGGTAGGTCAAAAAGCAGGTCCCTGCAGAGAATGTTTGGGAACCACTTCAATACTATATGGGAGGGAATGAACAATTTTACTAGAATGATGAAGGCATATATGTGTGCATATGTGTGCGTGAGACTGTGTGTGTGTATGTGCGCATCTTTCTGTGTATACAGACTTTGAAGCGTTCATGGTGTGTGTGTGTGCGCGTGTGTGTGTGTGTGTGTGTGTGTGTGTGTGTGTGTGTGTGTGTGTGTGTGCGCGTGTGTGTGTGTGTGTGTAAAAGAGTTTGTGGAACTGCATGTGTGGCCATGTGACTGAATTAGTTTGCACTGATGTATGAGCCAATACAGACTGCGTGTTTGCGTTCATGTGGGTGTGAGTGAGCCTATAGCCTAGGCATCTATGTACCACCGCAAATAGCCTATATGTGTAGGAGGTGAATGAGAGGAATTCAGCTACTGAATTACACTCTGTGTGTGTGTGTGTGTGTGTGTGTGTGTGTGTGTGTGTGTGTGTGTGTGTGTGTGTGTCTGAACGGGCACACCTGCTTGAGGTATGACATGACGCAGTGTCAATATTTGTTTCACGGAGCTCTAAACACACAGAATGGTTAAACATCAAAAACAACACACACACACACACACACACACACACACACACACACACACACACACACACACACACACACACACACACACACACACACAATAGTAACAGTATAGTAACCAACACCTGAGATGGTACCCAATAGTAACAGAGAAGCTGATAGGATTTTGTATGCATTACAATGCTGGATTCATGTCTTCCATAAGTAGGCTACAACGTATTGATAAGACATGTTCCACGGTTCACTAGATAACTCAGCCAACCACTGGCATAAGTACACTCAGTTCTCTCAGAGTAGGTTACAGTGTAAAATAGATCAAACAGTATGGGCCTGCGCGAGAGGAAGTACTTCTGAAAGGATGGGGAACAACGTTCAGAAGTCTTTTTCTTTCATGTGACACAGCAGACATCCTCCAACAGCAAAAAAGAAAAAAAACACCTCGACCACAATCAAACCAAAATGCGCGTGTTTGTCTTAAGTGTGGTTGTTTTGAAGTAGGGGCCACAGTCTCAACACTTTGACAACCATATGTTCCAAAATTGCTGCTCCTGTGGTAACGAGCAGACGTACGTGACATCTACCGGAGGTGCCACTGCAAACCAGCTGATGCAACACGCCGTTATATCGATGACGATTGAACAACCTCGGTGGGCCATGGTGTTTCATTGCGAAAACGTTAAAAAGAAACTTGAGGCAGACTCGAATGATGCATCACAATTGCATACAAAAAAACACTAAACAAATCACGTCCAACCCATCCAAATCCAAAACTGAACACGTGTTTGTGTGAATGATGACAAAAGGCGAAGATGTTACATTCTTTTTGACCAAGGTTACAGCGGTGAGTTACAAACTTTCGGAGTCGATCGTGTTACACTGCGCACTGGGAGGGAGCAGAGCAGCTGTTGACATCCAACGCTAATTAGCCGGAAGCTAACTGGCTAACCTAAGTTTCCCAAGAGGCAACCCAGACACATTTTGTTCGTGTCCAAATGCATGCTTTGCTCTGTTACCTTGGTCTGCGTCCTCCATCCTCGGCTTGACGTTGGCTCTTTTTTCCTGACTTGTCTCTCACTTCTTGGCTGCCAGTATCCTCTTCTCAGCGTTCTCCTGCAATCTTGGATTTCTCACACACGCCGCCAGACAGCTCGAGAGTGGGGTGGGGTCGGTGTGTGTCGTCACCGCGCACGGCACGTAAAAATGTAAACAGAAAGAAGCACGTGGTTCTGGTGACACTTTTTTCCACCTCTTCTTTTTTTTCTTCCAGAAGTTTCAAATGCTTACATAAAACTGTAAAGTATTGATTCTGCTCTATCTTACGTACAACACAAACACCCATTAAAACCCCACTAACTTTATATGAAGAAAAAGTTGACAGAAGGACATTAATTGGATAGAGGAATAGGTGTATGTCAGCAGAAAACAAGTAAGCACCCCTTCCAAGCACGTTAATACTTTTATCTTTGTTACTCTAGCACTGACGTTTTAAACAAAGCTTGGGCTTGACAAATAGATATTTTTAGACTCCTAGGCTAAACCATTAGGCACTCTTGGACAAAAGTGCGTCCTGGCATCTCCATAGCCCACCATGGTGGATTTAGATATGACTCTCGGAGGAATTAACACCCCGACTATTAGTAGCCCAGCAGGATGATCCCCCCTGTTCACACACAGTCGCCTGTAAGCCAACAATCGGAAACTGGACACTCATTGGTGCGCCTATTGTCAATTCCAGTTATTACATGACAGCAGATGAGCGCGAGATAAAGAGCGTCACCTACTGGACAAAAGCCACGCAGACGTATTTAGAGAAGTTGCACTTGCATTACTATAATAGTACATTTTATTTTTTTGAGGGCAGGAAATATGAAGTATACTTTCTTTACCTTAATGCCCCACTCATGTCACTGCTGTGCTGTCCCGTAAGTGGCTTCTCATTTTACAGGTGTTATTAGGCCTATTTCCAACGACAAGCCAAACCATTCTTAACACAAAACAACTATCATGTAACAATAGTCTTTATATAATAATTTTAAAACATTGTTTCCTTGTTTTGTTGGCATTTTTCTGATTACAGAAACCTGCTCCACTTAGCCTATGCAGACCATTGGCTGTCAAAACACTGGCGACACGCGTCCGCGTCTTGTAATTCGGAGTGCCCTAACTGCTCAAAGTAGGGGGTATGAAAGAAAGAGGGTGATTTATTTGTTAAGGGCGAGCCGTTTCAAAGGTGAAAAGCGAACGAGGGTGCCGTCGCCACAAAATCCCCCTTGCTGTCCGCGTCACCCCCCTCCCCATCTTCCTTTAGGCGAGCCCCCACGACCCCCCTTACTTACTCTGGCCGAGATGCATTGTGGGGGAAGTCGTTGCCATTCGACCTCTGCGGGGCCTGCGCGGACGCACATAGAACCCTGAAATTCATTATGCGTTTAAAACCCTTATTTATTTCCGCATAACCTACATACTCTCAGCGGGAGGCCACAGCGGAAAAACAACGATTCAACAAAATTCGACAGACTTCGCTGCAATCATCCAAAGACTGTAAGGAATTCTAATTACCCGGAAAAGAAATTTTGTTGAGACACTGTAGATTGTAATTTATTAAGAAAATGTCCGGAGAGAGAAACCGCAGGTCGCTGGCTTTCCGAGGAGGTGGATTAGCCGCAACCGGTCCCAGTGGCAGCGGAGGCAGCAACAGTAACAGCTGGGAGGCCCAGGCCTGCCAAGACCGACATTTGAACGGGAACAGGCCAGATCAAGACGAGGATAGGGTTCTGGGGGCAAAAGGACCATCGCTTGGGAAAGTCGAGGGTGGGGGGTCCGTCAGCGATAGCACAGAACCAGAGGCGGAGGAAGAAGAGGACCCGGAAGGGGGCAACTCGCTAGCTGGGGACCGCGGAGAAGACCGAGTCGGCTGGACTACAGTGACGGTCGGAGAAGACGGGTCTAGGAAAGGTGGCATTTGGACACCGGGGAACGGCGTGAAATCGGAGGATCGCACGGGATCCGGGCACGAAAAAGGCAAAGCCAGGAGCGGGGCAGACACGGAGGAAACGGGTGTCAGGAAACCGTGGGTCGAAATGAGACCGCAGACGCTGCTTCAGAAACACTCGCTGTTCCAAGGCTCCTGGTTGCAGGAGTTTCCATGGCTCAAGTTTTGCCAAGAAACCGGACTTATGTCCTGCTCATGGTGTCACAACATTGCCACTAACCAAAACGATGAACTGGTCAAAGGCAGTCGGAATTACAAGCGGGCCTTGCTTTTAAGACATCACCTGTCCTCGGAACACGGGAGGAATGACCCGACAAAACAGGTAGCTATGAGGATCTTTTTGGGGTTCAATGTATCTGTCGGCAAAGTGTAAGAAGTATCTGAAAAGCAATGGTTGTGGACATCGATTGATAAAACATTGCCCGGAATGACAGATGTGTTGTATTATTTTAGACTGACCTGTTCTCTGCTAATTTTAGCGAGCTAATGGGTTCTCTGGGCAGCTAGCAGTGTTGGCTAATGATAAATTCAGCTGCGATACCACAGCTAGCCAGCTAACGTTAGCCATAAAATTAATGATTGTAAAGAAGCAGTGGAAGCTTTTTTGGTTGGCGTGTGCTGTATAGCTCATAGTAGTGAGTTGACATGTGAAGTCTTGCTGTACTCGTTTTAGATGTGGACAATCACAAATCATGCCGATATGTCACAATAATCTGAGGTTGTTTGAGCGCTGACTTGTTTTGTCGAGTCTGAAGTTGGACTACGTGAGCACTAGCATAACGTTACTTGTCATCCGTGCACAACCCAACGCAGGCTCCCTCCTCAAGTTAGCTTGATTAGCTTTGGGTTTTAAGTCGCCGACGGTTTGACAGCTTCTCTACGGTGGACGTGTAGCCTACATGTTACATATCACATGCTGCTTTGTAAGAATGCAAATGTTGAGTTTGGCTGGAAAATATTGTCAAATGGCGGAGCGTTGGGTAGCATTTTGACAGCCCTGGGAACGTCACCTGACAGCCAACATCATAATAATATAGGGCCAATTAAACATTGCCCATCATCAATGGCCTCCATTGTTCTGCCCGAAGCGAATCTGGTATCGGGGGGTGCAATTATCAACCCAAGCTCGTTGCTGTGGCAACTAACTTGATTGCTACTAGAGGTCACACAATGGCATGGGCTTGACCCTAAAGTCATTGGGGAGCCGCACCCCAAACCACCCCCATCGCCCTCTCTTCCTTTGAACGCTGCCTCGCCTGTAAAAGAAACAAGTGACCTCTGCCACCTCTCATTCTTTCCCGAAGGGCAGCTAAATTAGAGCCATTGTGTTAGGTGACTCCCCAAAATCCATACATGGCAGAATGCTACCGGCGACATCACACCGGCGTAAATCACCTTGCCTTCGTTAAGACCGGCTACACACCACCAGCACTGCTGTCCCTGATGCTACGTGCCGTACAGTGCATACAACCGGAGGGGATTTAAACGCCGTCACGTGACGCCTTGACCTGTAACTCCTTGGGTCGGGCCGAGAATCGAAGATCAATGCGGGCAGAAATTTGTTAAAGCACACACATAGACCTCTCATTATGCTCAGTGCTGCACCTGGCGTGGGGGGTGGGTTCAGCATAATAGTATTATCAGAGTAATTACTTTTGTTGAAATTACATGTCATATAGCCTACATATTGACTTGTATCTGTGGTTTACTATTGCCCATTCAGATCAAGTACTACTACCACTACTACTACTACTACTACTACTACAACTACGCATCTTATAAAGAGATTAATGCGTGCCCAGCCACGCAGCCTTTAAGTGACTTTTGGTTAGTGGTGTGGCACAAGCCAGCAGCCTCGGGTTGGCATGGCCTGCCAGTGTTTGGCACCGGTCCTGTTTGGCAGCCCTTGGTGGCTCGAGTGAATGTGATCGGGCACAATCCCTTTAAATTGCCCAGCGGAGGAAGTCAAATAAAACCGATCACTTTAATAAGACTGCTGGAGGAACAATCCTTGCCTCCGTCTCGCTCTCTCGCTCTCTCTCTCTCTCTCTCTCTCTCTCTCTCTCTCTCTGCCGCCCCCATCTCTAATTAGGAAGGAAGGCACTGGGAGGGGGATTACGGGCTCCTCCCTAGCAACAAGGTCGTTAAGATGCCATTTTGGGCTTTGGGCAACAACATTACACCCTTTGTTTGGCGAGGGTGGGTTTTTAAAAAAGATAAAGTCAGTCCTCTCTGCAAGTCATTACTACACCAGCCCATCCAAATCCCACAACTAAAAAAAGTTCACTTCTTAATTTGTCTGTCTTATTCTCTGTTTCCATCTCTGTCTCTGTCTCTGTCTCTCTCTCGCTCTCTCCCTCTCCCTCTCCCTCTAGCTCTCTCTCTTTTAATTCTTCCCCGAACCCCATGCTTAACGCCCCTGTGCTGCTTTTGTGGTGTTGTGCTGCTTAGTGGTGTTGCACAACCACGGCTCCCCACCCTGCCCTCCTCGTCTCTTTTCACTGGAGGATGCTGTTTGACCGGTCAGCCCATTAACAATAGGGCACGGGTAGATGCCTTGGGGTGGTGTACTGTGTCGTCGCTAGCTAACTGCGGTGAGTGAAGCACTGCTAGCTAGCTAGCTAGGCTAGGGAAGAAGCCAGAAGAGCTAGCCTCCCCTCCACCACAGCTGTGCTGTGCGGTGCAGTGCTGTGTGGTGCTTGTGCTGAAGGCCTAACTCAATTAGGGCTACTGGGGGAAGGGGGGGTTACCAGGACAAGCAGGGAGAACACTGGAGGGCTTGTGACCTCACAGAGCAACAGCACACGGACACATGGCAAGAGTAGAACCCCGTGGTACCAACCTCGGGACTCACTGTCTCTCCCTCTCTTTTCTCTCTCCACGCTAGCTAGGATTGGAGATGGGATGGGAGGCACTCACACACGGCCATTATGGGGTCTTAGAGATGGAGAGATAGGAGAGGAGAGGGGAGGAGAGGAGAGGGAGTGAATGATCAACAGAGGGGAGGGGAGATTAAAGAGCCGCGCCACACACACACACACACACACACACACACACACACACACACACACACACACACACACACACACGCACAGCATTATGGGGTCACAGAAAGAGGGCTATGCAAAGAGAGAGTGAAAATGCTTTATAAGGAGTCTTACTGCGAGACAGATTGGACTGTATGAAAGACAGACAGAAAGAGATAAGTACAGAACAGAAGCATTATTTGGTAAGAGAGATAGAGATGGAGAGAGGAAATGAAAGATGGGTAGGGGGGGTATTGAAACGCGCACACACACTCGCACGCACGCGCACACACTGTCAGTGTCATGGCGTGGGTAGAGGTCGAGAAAATTCTAGACAGGTAGTGAAGGATCACCCCAGAGAGACCAAAGCACATATGGGATACGTGGATCTGTTAAGGAGATGGGGGGGGAGCAGAGGGGAAATGAATGAAATGTCAACAGAGAGATGAAAACGCACCTGGTGCAGGCCCTACCGTGGTGCAAATGGTAGGGCATTCATTTGCTATGCGGCCGACCCGGGTTCGACTCCCGGCCCGGGTCCTTTGCCGACCCTTCCCCATCTCTCTCTGCCCACTCACTTCCTGTCACTACCTTCACTATCCTGTCAAATAAAGGCAATAAAAAGCCCCCAAAAAATCATGTGCACTGTGCAACGATGACATTAACACTGTTAACATTAACGTCACAGAGAATGAAAGAGACAGCGAGGTCAGTAAAAACGACAAAGACGGACCGAAACACAGACACGCTAACAATGATTATGTGGTTTCGATAACACTAAGGAAGGGGCGAAAGAATGAGAGACAGACAGAAGACACACACACACACACACGCACACACACACACACACACACACACACACACACACACACGCACACACACACACACACACACGCAGAAGACACAGTGAGGAATTCTGAATGTGCAAGCTGTGCTCTGTGCGTATTGTCTTGGCAAGGGCCTGGAGGCTGCCGTGTCCCTCCCACACCTCTGGGTCAGGCACACTGCTGCATTGTTTGTGCATCTGGGAGAGGAATGGGGTGGGGTGGGCTGGAGGTGGAGGTGGAGGGTAAGGGGGTGAGGGTGTGTGTGTGGGGGGGTACATACAACACAGGGGCCCTGAGGGGTAAGGGAGGGGTACACACACACACACACACACACAAAATAATATGGTAGGAGCACACACACACACACACAGAAAACAACAAAGTGCCATCGCTGTTGTCAGGGGACAAAGGCGGGTCGGTCGCCCTGTGCTGGGGTCAGCCATGAAGAGTACCATCCCGCTACAGGCAAGTGTGTGTGTGTGTGTGTGGTACATGAGGAAGCTTGTCGTCGTCATGGCATTTTTCAGAGGAAGATCTATGAGAGCGTGGTAGAGGGTAGAAGCTGCAGAAGTGGAACACCAGTGGTCACACACACACACACACACACACACACACACACACACACACACACACACACACTCGGACCGCTCCAGTTCCACACTGAACCGAAAGTCACAGGTGCGGCTAGGACAGAGAACCAGGTCATCTGACCATTTGTGTGTGTGTGTGTTTGTGTATATGTGTGTGAATGAGTAGAATAGACATTCTACCTAAAAGACAGCCTATTGTTTGAATACATCAGATGTTTTTTTGGCCTGGGAATCAATTGAATGCAGCGGACCTAACCTGGCCATCTGTGAAAGCAGGAGATTTTTATACTTTCTGGTGTAAACAAAGGCAGCAGAAACTCTCTCTCTCTCACACACACACACACACACACACACACACACACACACACACACACACACACACACACACACACACACACACACACGCAAATTCATTCTCCAGACCCCTTCAGATTTAGGGGGAAAATAAAAGAGCCACGTCAGAAGCACACTGTCACCACACACTCATTTGGATGGCCTCAGAAGAAAAAGTGTGTGTGTGTGTGTGTGTGTGAGGGAGAGCGAGTGAAGGGGCTCTTCGCAGCATCTGTGCTGCAGTGCTTACACGTGGCACATCTGGAGAAAGGATGAGCCGTGTGTGTGTGTGTGTGTGTGTGTGTGTGTGTGTGTGTGTGTGTGTGTGTGTGTGTGTGTGTGTGTGTGTGTGTGTGTGTGTGTGTGTGTGTGGTGACGGAGACAGAGAAGGAGAGGGATAGTTTAAGGCCGTTCCACACAGGTTCAGCATCCCAGGTCTCTCTTTTTTCTATGCTTGTCTTTTAAATTCGGGACACAGTCGGTAAACAAATATTTAATATACACCTGTTCATAATCTCTTGTTAACAATGCCAACAGACGTGTTTAAAGAATCATACGGACACGTATAAACATCCCATCTCCCAACACACACACACACACACACACACACACACACATGCACGCAGGAACGCACGCAGGCAGGCAGGCAGGCAGGCGAATTAGCAGCCTGCTGTGAAGACAGCACCCTGAAACGTAGAGCAACACCCCGTCTCTCAACACCCCTCCCTATGGAAACAAAAGGGCTGTGGTGACAAGAGACAATAGGGACACCGAAACCGCCGGTTGGCCTAAACAAACACACCACCTATTTATCTCCCCAAGACATCTCTCTCGCGCGCGCTCCGCCCCCATTACACCCCCTCTCCCTGGTCCTCACTCTGTCACCTCAAACTTTTCACTGCTACAGTCAAGGACTATGACTGCAGTCACATTGGATAATAAAATATACATCTGTGACTTAAATAAATTCACACACTCATGGCAATGCCATACATAGCATCTGTGACTTGTATACGGTAAATATGTAGGTATGTGGCAGTGCCCTTGCCCTATATATTTTTCTTTCGGTTTAGTAAACGCACACTTGTGTGAGGTGCCCTCGGTGGTACAGTAGGTTACTTTATCAACGCAGTTGCCGTCACACACTAATAAACTTGACTCTGTAGTTTCTGGTTTTTTTGACAACATTTCGAAACGAAACATTGCAAACACAAGTGTGTGACTGAAGACATCTCACATGAATATATGATATGATGAGCAGCAAAATGTTTGATTCTTGCTATTCAATATTGAATGGACATGCAGTATATGGTTTCTACGCACAAATTTTTAATACTCGGCTAGGGTTGACTGCGGCTGGTGAGCATTTTTAGGACTGACGCAGCCAGTTGAGAATATTAGTCAAGGGGTTTTTCCTTTGTGATGTCAGCAATTTTAGAACGGTGTTGCTTTGTGATGTAATAATACGTCTGGGCATGTTTCTCCCGAGACAAGACGGTTTGGTGACAAAGTGCGGAAGTGCGCACGGGGATGTGAAAAAGCAGCGTGTGTACAGTATATGACAGTACTGTGTGTGTGTGTGTGTGTGTGTGTGTGTGTGTGTGCGTGTGTGTGCGTGTGTGTGTGTAGAGGCTGAATTATAAAAGCTGAGAGTACCCCTTTACAAAGCATCAGTGCCCAGTACCCCCCTGGGGAGAGAGAGCTGGCATTGTGAGTGCTGAAGTGGTGTGCAGCACATCGCACCGCACTGGAATGGCTTACCCAGCCTCTCTATATCACCCAGCTTTTATGGCAACATCGCGCTCGCAATAACCCCATCCGGGCTCCGAGCACTCGTGTGTGTGTGTGTGTGTGTGTGTGTGTGTGTGTGTGTGTGTGTGTGTGTGTGTGTGTGTGTGTGTGTGTGTGTGTGTGTGTGTGTGTGTGTGTGTGTGTGTGTGTGTGTGTGTTGCATCAGCCCTCAGCGCTGAGCCCGTCAAAGCCAGTAATAGCCCCTTCCTTAATTGAGCAGAGCACCCTGTGTGTGTGTGTGTGTGTGCATGTGTGTGTGTGTGCGTGTGGTCCCACATACAGCCTGCGATGGGCCAGGCCTTGTAATAACCCCATCTTAGCAGGGGTGTGTGTGTGTGTGTGTGTGTGTGTTTCTGTGTGTGTGTGTGTGTGTGTGTGTGTGTGTGTGTGTGTGTGTGTGTGTGTGGGAGGAGGGTGGGTCAGCCTCCACCCCTGAGAAATGGATTTAATCTGAACTGCTGAAGCAAAAACCCAGCTGTGTGGCAAAAGCTTTGGAAACGGGGGATGAAGTGGGAGGGGAGGGCAGGGGAGGGGGGAGAGATATTGTGTGTGTACGTGTACGTGGGTGGGGGGGGGGGCAGGGGGGCAAAGTGGATATACCAAAGCCAGAGCTATATAAATTACTCTGGATTAGGGCATCTGCTTTGCAATGCAAAAAAAAATGTCAGTCAGAAATGCCCGCAAGCGTGCATGCCTGGCACACACACACACACACACATGCACACACACACACACACACACACATACACACACACACATATGCACACACACACACACACACACACACACACACACACACACATACACATTCTCTGTAACTCTCCCTCCCACATTAATGCGCTAGGTACCAGCCGGTCCGGCCTGTATGTTGGTGCTTTTACCCCTCTCTGAGGATGAGGAGGATGAGCTGCTGTAGCCTTCATCCCCCTCGCTGATGTCAGCTGTGTGTGTGTGTGTGTGTGTGTGTGTGTGTGTGTGTGTGTGTGTGTGTGTGTGTGTGTGTGTGTGTGTGTGTGTGTACATTGAGGTTGCAGTCCAGCCCCTATCCTCTTGTCCTGGTGTGGTGTAAGCTGGCCTCTCTGCTTTGTGTTGCCTATGGCCCGATACCTCTCACCCGTGGGACCAGGCTGCGTGTATGTGTGTGTGTGGGAACGAGTGTGTAGGCTATAGTGTGGGAGTGAGTGTTTTGGGCTTGTGTGCTTGTGTGTGTGTATGTGTGTGTGTGTGAGAGAGAGTGAGAGTGAGAGTGAACATGAGTGTGTTGACTGCGTTGGAGTGAGTGTTTTGGGCTATAGTTTGTGTGTGTGTGTGTGTGTTTGTATGTGAATATGAGTGTATTGACTATAGTTTGTGTGTGTGTGTGTGTGTGTGTGTGTGTGTGTGTGTGTGTGTGTGTGTGTGTGTGTGTGTGTGTGTGTGTGTGTGTGTGTGTGTGTGTGTGTGTTTGTTTGCACGCTTTGAGCAGTTGGTGTGTGTGGTGGGTTTTGCTGGAAACCGTGTTCCCACAATGTGACAGGCAGGCGGCCCCAAGAACCAGTCGGACCTGTTCCCCTGTCGGGGCCAGTGTCACTGGATCCAGGCCTTTGTGTTTACTCTGGATGTGGCCCTAACCCTCTCTTTCTGTTTGTGTGTGTGTGTGTGTGTTTGTGTGCGCGTGTGTGTGTGTGTGTGTGTGTGTGTGTGTGTGTGTGTGTGTGTGCGTGTGCGTGTGTGTGCGTGTGTGTGTGGCCGCAACACTGATACACTGCACTGTGATAAGGCCCAACGTGTCTAAAACGTCATTGTTCAGGGGTGCATTTCTTGACAACATCATTGCTAACTAAGTTAGCAACTTACTTGGTTGCAATGCAATTTCCCATTACAAACCTAGTAAGTTTGGGGGGCGCTGTGGCGCACCGCGCTAAGCCCCCACATTTGGGCTTACATTGCCCACGGGGACCACGGTCATTTCCCGACCATGCCCCATCTCTCTCTCCCAGTCATTTCCTGTCTACTCTCACACTGTTCAATAATAACAAAGGCCAAGCCACCCCCCCCCCCAAAAAAAAATTGTTTAAAAAATAGAAACATAGTAAGTTGCTGGTTAGTTACTGGTTAGCAACCATGCCTTCGAAAAATGGGGTCCACTATTGTTTGTTGTTTATTATGACGGTATGGGGTAAGGCTGGGAAATCATCCGGGCTGGACTCGAACCCTCAAGTGAACCTGACAAAGCACAAGCCAAGCGCGTTGTTCTCTAAATGAAATAAAATTTTAAAAATCAGCAAAATTAAGTCCACCAGTGTGTGGCGCCGGTGATTCTTCTTATTTTCTGATGACTGCACTTCACCAGCACTTGAAAAGCTGTGCTGAGCTTCAGACCATTCGAACCCTTTGGGTGTTTTTAAAAATGTGTAGTGTAATGTAAGTGTAATGTAATACAATGTGTTGTGTGTGTGTATATCCAGGAGCTGGGCAGCCCATCTTCCTCCATGTTGGCTGATCACCACCACCACCACCACACCCACCATTCCGGAAGTAGGGACGACATGGACGGAGGCGAAGAAGAGCAGGACGAAGACGAGTGCCGAGGAGGGGGAAACAACAACAAGAACAACAACAGCACCAACAACATCACCAATAGCAACAGCGGTGGCGGTGGAGGCAGCAACCCCAACGAGCACTCCTACTGCTACCAGCTGCTGCAGGAGCTGGACAAGCAGCGCAAGAGCGGCATCCTGTGCGACGTCAACATCGTGGTGAGCGGCAAGGTCTTCCGCGCCCACAAGAACATCCTGGTGGCCGGCAGCCGCTACTTCAAGACCCTCTACTGCCTGACCAAGTGCCAGGAGATGGGCATGGGCGGCGGAGGAGCTGGGGGTGGTGGTGGAGGAGGTGGTGGAGGCGGAGGAGGAGGAGGTGGTGGCGTGGGGAGCAGTTGCGACCAGGCCCAGGTGACCCATCTGGACGTGGCGGCGGTGCAGGGCTTCTCGGTCATCCTCGACTTCCTGTACTCGGGCAACCTCCTCTTGACCAGCCAGAACGCCATCGAGGTTTGTGTTTTGTGTCATGTTTGCCTTGTGGGTTTTTTTTTGTAGCCTCTTACTGCAGATGGGGTCGCCGGCGACTCTATTCACTTGCTGAAAATGCTTAACTACATCATAACAACATTGCAATGACATTACAGAGAGCCATAGTGCTGCGCTAAGGGGTTAAATTATTTATCATTTTTATATTCATAATTAATTATTAAATTATTTATAATTTTTATATTTATAATTAATTATTAAATTATTTATACCGATACCACCCTATTTGAAATTATATGAAGGGCTTTAGTGCATACTACTTGGATGTGAAATCATTGCATGGCTTTGTCAGGCTGCTGCCTACCTTTGTGAAACAGGAACAAGACTAATTCAAAGTAAATCCAGCAAAACTTTTTAAATACCTCTATGAAATGGCTAATTTCAAGGCTGTGTCATACAACCACCTGTAAATGGTATCGGTGCCCTATTTGTTGGTACTCGCCGATACCGATACCACCATTTTAGTGCCGATCCACCGATCCACCGATACTGGTATCGGTATCGGTGCAACACTAATCTCAATTGGTGCACTTGTGCACTTCAGTGTCCATGTTTCAGTGTGTATGCCGTATTAGTTACGCACTGAAACATAGTGCCTGAAGTGCACAAGTGCGCCATTTGAGATCCAGCCTAAGAGTCTCTTCTGCCAGGAAGTCCTGGTCAACATGGTAGTCTACATATAGCTCCAGATGCAGAAAGACACATACGTGCACAATAAGGAAAATAAACCTACATAAAACATAATATCTGTTTATGTTTAAAAACGATGACATTCCTCTCCAGCTAAGTAATAATTTAATGCAATCCAATGTCCAAGTTGTTTCAGCTGTGAATATTAGATTTTTTTAGGGTCTTTTTATGCCTTTATTGACAGGATGGTATGAGATGCTGACAGGAAGTGAGTGGGAGAGGGAGACGAGAGAGGATTGGGAAATGACCTCGTGCGGACTCGAACCAGGGTCCCCATGGGCAATAAAGCCCAAATGTGGGAGGCTTAGGGCGTTAAGCCACAGCGCCCCCGAATATTTGATATTTAATAATGTGATAATACGGTACTGTGGCGGGTGATGTCAGCTGGCCAGTGTAACTTAGATGTTAGTAGGGGTGTAAATCACAGCCTTCATGACGATACGATACGGTATCGATTTCTTACACCAGGGATTCGATTTTTTTTCGATATGTAAGAATTCCCCACGATACAATGCGATTTGGTTCGATTCGATTTTTTCCAATTATTTTTCCACTACTATTGTGCTATGGAGCTAGGGCATTGCACAGGGGCCAGCGATTCGATTATTTTCGATTCTTAAGAATGCCCCACGATACGATGCGATTCGATTAAATCGCCGCCGATACTTCCGATACATCTCGATTTTATTTACATCCCTAGTTGTTAGCTGTGCATATTTGATATTTAACATGGTAATTGCAGTATACTGTACTGTGGCAGGTGTAACTGAGTTGTTTTAGCCAAGATGGTTTGAATAATGGTGTACTCTGCTGTGCTGTCCCATGGCAGGTGATGTCGGTGGCCAGCTACCTGCAGATGACCGAGGTGGTGCACTCCTGCCGGGCCTTCATCAACGACGCCCTGAACATCAGCATCAAGCAGGAGGCCCCCGACTCGGTGGTGCTCGACTACAACAAGCGCCGCATGCTGTCCAAGGACGGCGCGGGGGGCTGCGTCACCACCTCCGCCTCCTCCTCGGAGAACAAGAAGAGCACGGGCAACTTCTGGGCCACTAGCATCCTGTCCAAGCTGTCCATCAAGGCCAGCACCACCACCACCACCACCTCCTGCCTCGTCAAGGAGGAGCCAAACGACTCGCTGGACGTCTCCTCCTCGGCCAATGACAGCTGCTGCTCCGCCTCGGGGGGCGCCGGCACGCCCGAGTATACTGACGACGGCGCCAAATGTGGCAGCACTGTCGGCGGCACGCAGAGTGGCGTGACGCCCGTCTTTGTGTGGAACGAGCCCGTGCTGAACACGGGCGTGAGCGTGAAGGTGGAGGCTGGGGCGTCGGCGGGCACCGGCGTTGGCATGGGCGGGCGGTCGTCGGAGCCGGGCAGCGGGCGCAGGAAGAAGCAGGCGGCCCGGCGCTTCGTCTACAACTTCCCGCCGCCGCCCGAGCCTGAGGAAGGGGGGTTCGACGAGGGCATGTACATCCAGCCGTCCGCGTCCTACAAGCGGGAGGACTTCAAGCGGGAGGAGTTCACTTTCCTCTCTGACAACACCGGTGAGGGACACACACACGCACATTCATGCACATGCACGCAATACGTTCCTCTCTGATACCGTTTGTCCTCTCTGCACACATTCTCTGATTCAGAAATTCTCTTTTTCACTTCTGATCTCTTGTTCAAATACACTTGACTAAGCCTGCATCTACACGTCAATTCATGTCTCTGTCTCTCTGTCTCTCTGTTTCTGTCTGTCTGTCTCTCTCTCTCTCTCTCTCTGTCTTTTTTCTATCTTGCCCATATGCCCGTAAGATCATCCACCCATACACACACACATATACACATCATAGGAAAGATCACAGCATAAACGGTATCCATTTAGAAAAACACCTTGTACCTCACAGCATACAAAATTGCTGACACACACACACACACACACACACACACACACACACACACACACACACACACACACACACACACACACACACACACACACACACACACACTACTTCCTCTTCGGCTAGAGTGGGATCATGACAATCTCATCACAGTAACTGATCTTCTACGTGTGTGTGTGTGTGTGTGTGTGTGTGTGTGTGTGTGTGTGTGTGTGTGTGTGCACGTGCGTGCGTGCGTGCGCGTGCGTGCGTGTTTCAGGGTGTGTGTAAAAAATCCCTGGCCAAGGTTTCGGGTGCTGTTGCAATATCAGAGCTGGCATTCCTGAAACGAAGATAACAGCCTCAAAAGAATAC